>NC_055963.1:35499897-35592397 GCF_018492685.1 Alosa sapidissima | reverse complement strand
TACTCAAGTTGTTTTCTGTCACGTATGACAGAAAAAGTAGCCTACTATAGGAATCTTATAGTATTTTGGGACTAAATATTACAGTAATCTTATAGGAATACTATAGTATTTGGACATACTATAGGTACTATAAGACTACTATAGAAAAACTACAGCGGTTACAGGATATTATAGAGTTATTACTTCTACAGTATGTCCCAATTATTCCTATAAGATTACTATAATATTTTGTCCCAAATATTATAAGATTCCTATACTACTTTTTCGTAAGGGGATTGCTCATGTGGTTAGAAAAATGGGCAACACCAGTACCCCTGTTGTCTGTATGACCCTGTACCCAGGATTAGAACCAGTCTGCCTTAGCATAATGTACTCCCTTCAAAATGCACTAAACATTCGACTATGACGACTATGGCCCTCTGTGAGACAGAAGATATGAAAGGTAAGATAAACCTTTAGCTTAAAAGGGACAAAAACTGATGAAACTCCTAAAACAAATATTCAAAACAGGTCAATTGTCTATAAACAACTTTATTATATTTACATACAGCAGTAGTACTCAAAGTATGGTCCGCAAGCTCTCTCAAGTGTTCCACAAGTAGATGTGGTAAAATATAATAGAGGAGTTGTTTGCAATATTGAACCAACTTGTATGTAAATCCAAACAGTTCTGCAACACTGATGTAACCTATGCCAGTTTAAATCATACGAATCCTCTGACACCATAAGCAAGGTGCAAAGACAATAAGCAAGGTGCTTCAGTAAGAAGGCCTATTGTGTAATATACTGTTGAAGTAGGTCTACTGTTTTTTTTTTTTTTGCTAGGTGGTCCGTGAAACACTGACAAATAGTAATATTGCAGTCTATTAAAATAATGCAAACACAAAACAAGAACATCCAAACTATGCACAGAATTAACAATGTCTTCTTTTTGCCAGATGATGCAGACATCTGGCCTACAGATCCTTGGTAAAATAGTGCTGGGATTATTTAGGGAAAAAGGTCTGAGTTGTTGTTTCGGCTTGTATTGTCCTGGGGATCCAAAGGGACAACACACAAAACACATTCGTTGGCTGTGATGATTTTATAACATTGCTCTTTGATTGCGCTGGGCCATAGGTGGAGCCATCAGGTGTTATTGTGGAGATGTCGCTTTCATCCTCCTCCTCCTCTTGATCAACCCGAGGTCTTCTAGCTGGCCTTGGATGAACAGGCTTGATGGCAGTAGAGGTAGCAGGCCCCCATGCCCATGGTGTATCCGAAGTGCTTGTATCAATACTCATACTTTTCATGAAGTATTCTGTTTGGGTACCTAAAGTAAATAAATATGTATTACTGTCAAGTTACAAGATACTAATAGTACACAGGACATTCACTATCTCACAAAACTGTACTGGTACAATGGAAACAAAAATATTTTAGTGAATGTGGTAAGGTGTATGATGTACTAAGTAGCACACCCACAAGAAGACATTCGGTAATATCAATTCTATCTGTTATGCAATTCATGGGTTTCATCAGGTCCATTTACACAGGTGTATTAATCAAGCACCATGCAGTCTGCATTCATAATCGAGGTGCTTGATTTTATACACCTGTGGAAAGTGACCTGAAGAAACCCATGAATTGACTTTCCAAAACATTGACGAGCACATAAGAACCTGTATTAGCCTACTAGAAAAAGACTTCTAGAAACTAACTAGTACAACAATAAAAGTTAGATCACAAACCTCGTCCACCTCTCACCATACATTCACACACCATCTTAAGGACTGGCTTTTGAGCATACAAAAATGTGAGCACTTCTCATAATACATTAATGTTGGTCTGCCTCTATAGTTTAGCTGTCCTGTAACCCATGGTGTATGTATGATAGATAGATGGATAGGTGGTTACTTTATTGATCCCTTAAGGGTTGTTTGGCTGTATGGTTATATGTCTTATGTTTTAAATGTTTTATTGGAGCTAGTATTATGGCATTATGTTCTATTGCTGTATGTCAATTGCTATGTGATTTAATATGGGGTTTTTTTTTAGCCACCATGTGCCTAGTATAACATCTTGCCAATGGACTACAGTTGAAAATTAGCCTGCTGGCTAACACTGGCACATTTACAGAAATGTTGATCAAGGTGCACTGTCCTTTAAAAAAATAAATGAAATGAAATGAACCTTTGCTTCTAACGTGATGACCTAATGTAGGCTAGAAAGCTGTGTAGCCTGACATGAGGATGTGCTCTGGAAGACATACACACTAAGTACACAGCAAGTAATCAAACAAAACATCATTGTATGTCAATGTAATAATGGCAAGAAGACATAAATTAGACTGAAGTGTAAATACCTGAGCTCTAGTGATAGCAACTTAGCCTAATAGTGCAGGGGTATTGTGTTTTTGATTTTCCCTGTTTAGACTAGAACAATACCCGTACTTAGTTGAGCATGAAATATTGTTGCTAATATTATTATTTGTGGTTTAACGCTTAGGTTAGAAGATTATAGGTTCAACAAGCTAAATCTCTGGGTGGTGTGGTCAGTTTCTTATGAGTGTAGCTACACCAGGCACGCAACTAAAGCATTCCGTTCGCGTTATGTACTGCAACAATTAGCTTCCAATAGGCCTAATCAATGGAAGTAGCTACACCTGGCGTGTTAGTGGCCTGTAGGCTACGTTCAGGAAAATAGACCATTCCTCTAATGGATTTTACCAGAGCCCTTCCTATTAGACATTCTCTGATTTTACACGTCGCGAACAGAACACTTCAGTTACGTGCCTGGTGTAGCTTCCTGTAATATAGGCTAGCCTAAGCCTAGCTTGTACCCTTTTCATGCATGCTAACGTGAAGAATATGAACATGCTATTTTGTAACAGACGTTAGGTGGAAAAGTCTGTTGGTACTTACAGCCTGTGAGCTGGTGGTCGATCGTCATGACGGTACAGAACCAGGTTTTCAGAACATCGATGCAAAACCACTTTCTAAGGCAGTGAGTGTGGTCGAAATGATTGGAACACAGAACTAATGTTGCACTACTTCGGTGGTGGTGTTCCAACGATAAATCCGAACCATTTCTTCCTCAACTCATGTTTCTAAGGCAAGACATGCAACATTGATGTGTTATTGCCAAAACAATAAAACAGGCACGATTTTTTTCCCGCCATGTTGGCAACTTGCTGTTCGCTCCTACTAGCTGCAGAGAGACAATCCCCTAGCCGCAAAATCTTCCAGTCTTCCTGTAGGCGGTCACAAGCCAAGGTGGGCGAGGCCATGAATAGTCAGTTTTCCTTCGGCGTCATTGGGAAGGGCTCTTTCTGATTCGCTTGTTTTTCCGTGTATTTTCTTTCATTGGCTAATGTGGGCAATGGGGGTAGAAGATCATTTTCACGTGCAGCATGCATATGCAACTTGGAGTGAGCTATAGTATTTCAAAAGTAACAAGTATTAAACGGTTTCTCAGTGAATGTGACCTTTAATGTCTTATATTGAATGCGTTTTAGTCTGGTTATTTCTGACCGCTGCCTTGTGAGTTTTACAGCTCTCGTGGCTTCAGAAACTTCTTATCCTGTATGTATGTGTGTGACTGTGTAAGAGAATGTGTGTGTGTGAATGTGTGTGTGTGTGTGTGTGTGTGTGTGTACTGGGTTGGCATCATTACTGACGCGTAGCATGAAAAGAAACCAGGCTGTTCAGCCATCACTGTGGACTGGCATGCAACCAGTGCCATCCCATTGGCCGAGAAGAGAAAAGCCTCCGACATCCTATTGGCCAAGAAGAAGAAAGCCTCCGACATCCTATTGGCTGATAAGGTGGAAATCCAGTTACCCTAATTGGCAGACTAGGGTGAATCCCAGACGTCCTGTTGGCTGTCGACTAGGAGGTACATCCTAGTTTGTACTGAGAGTAAGGAAGGCTCAAACCACTCAATGAAAGATTATACACGGCGGAGCAAAATAGTTCATGTCTATGGGCGTGAAATGGGGATCGAGTCCTGCCTGCATAGAGGCGTGTCGTTGACGTATTGATGAGTGTGCGTAGCAACAGGCCAACAGCAGCAGAATAAATAACAGGCGCACACCTGATATAGGGTCGATTTACTGGAATGCTCAAAATGTAGGTGTGTTGGTGACTTGCTCTGCCGTGTATAATCTTCGACTCAATCAGTCGAGAGAGCAGAAGTGGGGAAGTGTGTGTGGTCAAACATAACTGACTCATGCACTATCACACACCATCCTGTTAACAAACACACTCCATAAACTAACTAGCCTGTCAAACACACACTTCCCTCAGAGAGAGCTCCAAACCTGTCCGCTGATTCAGTGTTAAACCCGTAGAGCTGATTCAGTGTTAAACCCATATAGCTGATTCAGTGTTAAACCCGTAGAGCTGATTCAGTGTTAAACCCGTAGAGAGACACAGTCTCCACTGGATACTCCCAAGGTCAGTATCACCCCAGAGGCTCCCAGCTGACACCAGGGTGGATACGCCACTGATACTGGTCACATCTGGCCCTGATACTGCTCACATCTGGCCCTGATACGGCCCACATCTGGCCCTGATACTGCTCACATCTGGCCCTGATACTGCTCACATCTGGCCCTGATACAGCCCACATCTGGCACAGAGGCAGCGTCTCGTGGGGGAGTGTAGCCTGCGCAAATACTTCCAGCTGACAGGATCCAGCCCTCACATGGCCCTGATCTAGGCCAGTCTACCGTGAGTACCCTCCCTAGTGGACCCGCTCTGCACCAGCCCAGCAGAACACTGGGGCTGTTCTGAGTTCTATATTCTGTTCTGTGTTCTACAGGGAGTTCTAGACAAACTGTGTGTGTTTTACAGAAGATAACCAGAGCATTCATTGCCACATAAGGTCTCCTCTGCATTGTATCTTGAATGTTATTTCTCATGGATAAAAATGTGTGCTAAGTTACAGTATGTACATGTAAATGCAAACCTGAATTTAGCCCTGATCTGTCTGTTGTGTGTGATGTGGCCCTGATATGACCCTGATGTGCCTCTGATATGGTCCTGATGTGGTCTTGATATGGCCCTGATGTGGCCCTGATATGGCCCTGATATGGCCCTGATGTGGTCTATATCAAAGGGTCCTTTGTTAGAACACTAAAATGAGGTCCATCTGTTTTGGAGATTTACAAACTGCTTTTCTTCATAAAAAGATACTTTCTACAAACCATATTGTCCATCTCTCTCTGTGTGTGTGTGTGTGTGTGTGTGTGTGTGTGTGTGTGTGTGAGAGAGAGAGATACTGTCTGAGAAGGTTGTATCCACCTTACCACTGTTCTTCACTACATTGACCCACTGGCCCTCTCCCACTTCTCTAAATATCACACACACACACAGATAAACATTATGAGAAAAGGACAGCCCACTCCTCTGAGTACACTAACCCACTGTCCCTCCCTCACTGCCCAGTACTCCATAATGCCCCCTTATCTGCCCCCTGCCCAGTACTCTACAATGCCCCCTTATCTGCCCCCTGCCCAGTACTCTACAATGCCCCCTCATCTCTTCCTGCCTCTGCCTCATCCACTGGGTGAGTGTGCTTCTGCCATCACTACATCTGTGTGTGTGTGTGTGTGTGTGTGTGTGTGTGTGTGTCTGTGTTTGGAACCACCATTAGTGTCATCACTCCATCGTTGTCTGTGTGTGTGTGTGTGTGTGTGTGTTTGGGCAGCATGAGCAGCCACATTCCTCGCTCTCTGCCCTGGCCCCTGTGTGTGTGTGTGTGTGTGTGCATGTGATCTGCCTGAGCCCCAGGGCCAAACAGCAAGCAGCCGCTTCTGGGATCTGGATGATCTTAACGCAACAGCTGTAACAACGACTGTCAAACAACTCCCCTTCTCCTTCAAAAACACACACACCCACACACACCACACGCACACACACCACACACACACACCGGCAGGGGGAGAACCGTGCACACACACACACACACACACACACGGCTGCCTCTGAGCCGAGCACACACTCATCAAAGCTGTAGAACACACACACACACACACACTCCCACCCTCCACTCGCAGGCTTCTCTGCCTGGTGTTGCTACGTCAGACTGGCAGGTGAAGAACCGTGCACACACACACACACAAAACACACACACACTGGCAGGAGGAGAACCGTGCGCACACACACACACACACACTGGCAGGGGGAGAACCGCACCACACACATACACACTGGCAAGGGGAAAACCGCGCTCACACACACTAACCCTAACTGCACAACTGACGTCAGTTTGCTCCTCTTGACTGCAGAAATGAGGAACTGAAGTACATGGGCACCGTCTGTTTGTGTAAGATAAAGTCTTAAGCCTATGGCACGCTCCCGCGTCTGCGTCCCGTGCACTGGTGAGCGCTTTGAGTCGACCGAAATTTAAGACCGCGCGTCAAAGTAGACGCGTAGACTGCGCATGTGTGAAACGGAACTGCTGTAAACACTCCCCTCCAGTAGGTGGACCACATAGAAGAACAACACTTAAACCTAGAAACAAACCTAGACAGAAGACTTGTTTGGTTACCACAGTGGTCCCCAAACTTTTTCTTCCGAGGGCCAGCTCACTATGCCTGGCTCCAAGAGAGGGCCAGAGACTCGGAGTAGTTCTATATCAGTAACCATTAATAGCTTAGTGCTGTGAACAACAGCAGTCTACCTTAGTTGAATATTTTATTACATTTAATCATAGGCTATTGCGATTTAATACCATTGTTAGCTGTGTTTATATTGTCATCATGCCATATCAGTGTAAAATTAAATAATACTAATAAAAAAACGTTTGCATTCCCAAAAGTATTAACAGGGAGTCCCAAAAGTATATTTTATTAAAAAATGTGTGAACTCTGAATGCTGTGTCTTTGCATACACAGCTCAAGTTGTGAATATCCTACAAATAATTTAAAGTTCTCAAACTATGAGAATTTTATGAAGTGCTGAAGTGGTCTGAAATGACCACCATTCTAACTTTCAGTCACCTGATGAGAACTTTGTGAACTCCCAGAAAGTCCCAGAAATATGACTTGAATAGAAGTTAGTTAGTTATTAACAATTAATTGATACATTTTTAAAATACTTTGAGCACTGATGCAGTCAGCATAGGCCTCTTACATTGTTTGCAGGTAGGCTTACATTTCATTCCGTTTTCGATGGCAAACGCAAAACAGCGCCAAAACAACCACCGGTGGACAAATTGAGTATTGCATGTGTACTGTTAAGACTCGCCATAGAGAATGAATGGGGGAAATTGCGGAGGTTTTAGTTTGACGATGTTGTACTCCCGAGCGGGCCGGATGATATATACTACGGACATGTTTTGTGGGGCCACCCAAAATGAGGTGGCGGGCCGTAGTTTGGGGACCACTGGGTTACCATAACGACGATGGAGCAGAACGCATGTCCTCAGTTTGCCTAGCTATCGAGTTAGGTGTGCTTGTGCGTGTGTGTGTGCGTATATTCCTCTGTGTGTGTATGTACCTGTGTGTGTGCATATGTGCCTGTGTGTGTGTGAGTGTCCCAGAGACTGCGCTAAATATCTCAGTGTGTGTGTGTCCCAGAGACTGTGCTAAACCCATCTCAGTGTGTGTGTGACCCAGAGACTGTGCTGGACTAATCTCAGCATATGTGTGTGTGTGTGTGTGTGTGTGTGTGTGCGCATGTGTATGACCCAGAGACTGTGCTGAACCCATCTCAGCATGTGTGTGTGTGTGTATCCCAGTGACTGTGCTGGACCCATCTCAGCGTGTGTGTGTGTGTGTGTGTGTGTGTGTGTGTGTGTGTGTGTGTCTGCATGACCCAGAGACTGTGCTGGTCCCATCTCATGCCAGACAGCTGAATCACCCATAGACAGGCCAGGGGGTTGACCTGGCCAGCTTCAGAGTTAGTCACTCCTGCTCACGTGGCTTAGCGGCCAGCAGCTCTCCCTCCCTCACCACGTCTCACCGCAAACCTGATTAATACTCTTTTATTCATGTGAGTTCATGTGTAATGCAATGACTCAACAACCCCCTCCTGCCATAATGATGCAAAATACACTATCAATACACATTCTATCATTCCAAAATACACTATCAATACACATTCTATCATTCCAAAATACACTATCAATACACATTCTATCATTTCAAAATACACTATCAATACACATTCTATCATTCCAAAATACACTATCAATACACATTCAAGCATTCCAAAATACATTATCAAAACACATTCTATCATTCCAAAGTACACTATCAAAACACATTCTATCATTACAGTGGATGTCCCCCTCAGTGGTGGCTTTCTGCGTGTGTGTGTGTTTGGGACACTGTGTGTGTGTGTGTGTGTGTGTGTGTGATAGCAGTGGTGTTTCTCTTTGCTAGAACAGGATCGCTCTTAATGCCATTTATTTTAGGGGAGGAATCAAATCATCATAACTGTATTTAGGGCAGTGGTCCCCAAAACATGTCCGTAGTATATATCATCCGGCCCGCACGCAGGGGCGGATCTAGAGATTTTTTCCTGGGGTGGCGAAGGGGTGGCATGAGGTTCCAGAAGGGGGGCCATGGACATTATTCAAAACTTAAAATTCTACGGATTTCATTGAATATGTTTTGTTCTCTACATTACATTACACGAGGTGGGAGGCAAATCGGAGATGTAGCTGGCGTTTTGGATGATGTGGGTCTTAATATGTGAATTTCTTTCTCTGTGTAATCACTATACAGTCTGTGTAGTCTGTACTTAAATTATACAGTGTCAAAAAGCAATTCTAGGGGGGTTTGGAAGTATGTTCCCCCAGAGAATTCTTTTAAAAAATGACCCCTCAAATGATTTCTTCTAGTTAGTTTTGAGGGAATATGGATACATTTATAAAATAAGCCATAAATAGATTTAGGTTATATGGATTGAAACAAGATTCTGATGATTTGGGGGTATTTTTAAAACATGACCCCTCAAATGATGTCTTCTAGTGAGTTTTGAGGGAATATGGACAAATTTAGTCATACAAAATAAGCCATCGGTAGATAAAAAAAAGAATATTAATATCCAACACTATCTAACTGCCTTTTCCAAGTATGTAGTCTAAATTACTGAAACAATTTGTGAAATAAGATACCAGAGACACTAGGCAAATATTTATAGGCCTGTCATGCAGTTGGTAGCACCATACATAGGTTAGGCTATTGCAAGGCTTAAAGCAAGGACATTTTCTGTGCCTTTAAGTTAGGCTTTTATTTTTAAGACCTAATATTATATAGATATTATAATATTATGATATCAAATAATGTTTTTGCTCAGAACGAACCTAAATGGAAATCAGTCCCCCTCAGTCCCTGATCTTTAGTGCCAAATGTTACGTTTTGCCATTCACAATTTAGGCTACTCACTCACTTACAAAGTGGTGAATAAGGAAGTACATGTATACTGTATTAAAGTACCTTTATAAATATCCTATTAAAACGACCTCAAACACGAGTGAACAAGCAACATGTTAATTTCTTGAGGACACAAACTCCTGTGCTGGCCTCAGCTTGTTGGTTCATCTACCAGCAAATGATTGAAATCTATCACCCAATGAAACTGGAAAATTTAACTGGAATCTAAGCAATTACATCTCATGCACAACGCTTCATATGTGATGTGCTTTCAAACGTCTAGTAGCCTACTCTGAGTAGGGTTTGTTTGAAAATAGTAGGCTACTTTTACTTATTGTGATTGGGTAGAATTTCAGTCATGTAACTGTAGGCTACTTTTACTTGTGTAGATTGATTCACACTATATATGAAAAGAAAGGGTAAAAAAACGCAACCGCCACCAGCTTGATACCGATATTCTAGTTTGATTTGACGTGTCGACCAAATTTGGATAGTCATAGATGCTGGGAAAGTGGATGCATGACAATTTTGAGAACCCGTGTTGAATTATCACGTGTATGGGTTGACATTGACAGCAGTATTTAGGCTACAATCAAATGTTATAAACTAGCGACACACACAAATAGACTTTAAACGTTAAACGTTACGCTACGCATGAGCATGCCCTTATTATCTGACCTGACCATCATCAAAAAATTCGATGAGACAAAGTCTTGCGGATGTAAATGACGTAGACTAACAGTGAGGTTGTTGCCGGGTTAACTGATGGACTGACTATGGGTCTGATTATGGACTTTTTCGACTTGGTGGTCAAACTTATCACTTCGTTGTAGGCCTATAGACAGTTGACACATAGTTGCATGCACTGTGCAATCTGCTGCCAATGGTGAAATTTCGCGGGGATCACTGTGCTGATGGTGATGGGTAAAACCATTGTGAGGGGGCGGGAATTCTAAATCGGCGATTTCTGTTTGAGATGAGTTTGGTGCGGGTTTCACACCTTCTCACAGTCCAACATGTATGAACATAAAATATACTTTAAAAAATATTATCTGATTTATAAATGGGGTGGCAAGACTGTGTACCAGAGGTGGCAGTTGCCACCCTTTGCCACCCCGTAGATCCGCGCATGCCCGCACGGGAGTACAACATCGTCAAACTAAAACCTCCGCAATTTCCCCCATTCATTCTCTATGGCGAGTCTTAACAGTACACATGTAATACTCGATTTGTCCACCGGTGGTTGTTTTGGCGCTGGTTTGCGTTTGCCATCGAAAACGGAATGAAATGTAAGCCTACCTGCAAACAATGTAAGAGGCCTATGCTGACTGCATCAGTGCTCAAAGTTTTTTTGAAAATGTATCAATTAGTTGTTAATAACTAACTAACTTCTATTCAAGTCATATTTCTGGGACTTTCTGGGATAATTATTTCTATTTTTTATTCACTCGTTCAAATGTTCATACAAAGAGTTCACAAAGTTCTCATCAGGTGACTGAAAGTTAGAATGGTGGTCATTTCAGACCACTTCAGCACTTCATAAAATTCTCATAGTTTGAGAACTTTAAATTATTTGTAGGATATTCACAACTTGAGCTGTGTATGCAAAGACACAGAATTCAGAGTTCACACATTTTTTAATAAAATATACTTTTGGGACTCCCTGCTAATACTTTTGGGAATGCAAACGTTTTTTTTTATTAGTATTATTTAATTTTACATTGATATGGCATGATGACAATATAAACACAGCTAACAATGGTATTAAATTGCAATAGCCTATGATTAAATGTAATACAATATTCAACTAAGGTAGACTGCTGTTGTTCACAGCACTAAGCTATTAATGGTTACTGATATAGAACTACTCCGAGTCTCTGGCCCTCTCTTGGAGCCAGGCATAGTGAGCTGGCCCTCGGAAGAAAAAGTTTGGGGACCACTGATATAGGGGAACTTAGTTGTTACCCTATTTAGCTGGCTCCACGGAATATTGTCTGTTATCAGACACAAACACATACCTGACATTCAAACATATTGGAAGTGTACAGTACTAAAATGCCTTCAGGTACTGCTGACACCCACAAACCTGACATTCAAACAGAGTGGAAATGTACTAAAATGCCTTCGGTCCTGCTGACACATTGCATCATGGCGGGGCTCCGGCAGAGAAAGTGTTAACCGCGCAGGGAGGGTAGGGGAAGGAAGATGTAGCTCTTTCTCTCCGCCTACCCTCCCCCTGGACAAAAGTTAACAGGCATCCACTGAATCCACCTCTGGCGTCTCCCAGTGGACCATTTAGCACAGAACGATCGAAAACAACCACTGCGAAAGTACCACAGGTTTGTGTTCGCATATCTGTGCCACTTAACGGAGACAGGGAAGCGCGCGTTGGCGCGAAGGCGTCGACATGAAGCTAATCACGGAGTCTGACTGAGATACATCCTTCCCAGTTGAACAAGGTAAGCAGGGCCGCGCTTGCTCCTCGTCTGAGCGCCAACGCTAGCGTGGGGATAGTTTGCATCTTTTAGAAAATAGCCTACTACAAAGCAACAAGACATTGGTGTGGGGTGATGGCGTTTGGTTGTCTGGAAGTAAGAAATGTGATCTGGAGGAAGTTGTTGCATAGTGAACACTTGTAGCTTTGGGTTGAAATAACTGGCCGTAGCCTACTCATCCAACATTGTGACTAAAGTTATTTGGTTTATTATGGTCGGTTGTAGCTTAGTAAATACCGCTTTGAAATGGTTCGACTCCCCAAAGCCATAAAAAACTGTGCACGCCGCAAGCGACATTCCTCAGTCAGTAGTGTTTTAACATTACTCACCCTGCCCCTGTTAAGTTCCAGAACTTCCAGTAACGTTACACGCTGTCAAGATTGTGTTTGCAAACGTTTTGTTTCTGCACAGAACAGTAGATTATCTCCCCAGATACAGCGCACAGGCAAAACGTCTTCGTGTCCTTTCATACTTATAGTTTCCGGATATCGACATAACTGGCTGATTAAAGATGTTAGTCACACCCGACCACGGTCAGTCAGTCATGTTATGCGGGGACGGAATTCCCCACATAAGTCCTCACCGTTTTCTGGAGGGCTTTCATAATCGCGTGAAATGGACTGAATTCAACTTTTCCTGTAGGCCTATTCTTCTGTCATGAATGAACATTCCGGATTGCCAAATCATCACCTGGTGTGGGGGCTGAAAGTATGTATTTGTATTTATTTATTTGTTTGTTTGTTTGTTTGTTTTGCTGCCTAGCAGTTATTGAAAATATAGCCGCAAGCGGCCATGACGGGCCCGAGCACGTGTGGCTCCGAGACCCGTGCCATTTCGGAAAACCAACAATGCACTCACGTGGTGCAAGTGTCAATGCACATATCTGATGCGTGTGCATTTTGTTTTTGCCAGTTTTATATATATATATTAGAAACACTTACTTACTTCCTGTTCAGTGTGATGTTTTACACTGTGACTATGACACCCACTAGGTGGTACTTCACCAAATATGTAGGTTGCAATGATGTGTGTGTGTTTTCACTATAGCCTAGAACAGTGGTTCTTAATTGGTCTGGCTTTGGCACCCACAATTTCACATGTCCATGAAGTCGCGGCCCATATATTTAGCCGTTCAAGCCAACGGATACGGCGAGCTACATGGTAAGACATGCAAAGCGCCTGGAGGCCGATCGGAACTTTTACATTTGTAAAGCTTTCAACTCCTGATGTCACCTTTCAAAACACTCGGCAGGTTTGTTTTTGACAGGGTCCTTAGTTTCCATGTGGCATTTTAGTTATGATGGTTTCATGCTCTCATGTGCCACCAATACACTGCACACCACACACACACACACACACAGGGTTTCTGTCCCATTTTGACCCATTAGATCTGAAAGGTCTGATATCAGATCTGATGAGGTAGCATTTGAAATATGCGCGCGCGCGGGGGGGGTGGGTGGTGTACACAAGCTCCGTGACCCACCCTGAACGGTTCCGCAACCCACTTTTGGGTCCCGACCCACCAGTTAATGGCCAATGAAATCGTGTATAGAGTCGTTAGGTGGGCTTAACATAATGATTGATGGCAGAGTTGCAACTGTTTGGCTTGAATTCCCTGCTACTTGAAAACAAATAAGATGGATGTTGCTGCTGGCGAACAGTGTGACACGAGTTAAGCTTTTATTAAGTTGGCAAATGTTTGAACTAGCCAACTAGCTCCGCTGGTGGGAAACGCATGGGACTCATAGCGCTGCCGCTGTCCTATTGCGTGAAGAGGGAATTTGAAAGACAACTGATTATCCCGCCCCTCGGACTGCGCACTGCGAACGGTGAGTGCCCAGACCCTACATTTTAATGTGGGTCTGGCTCGTCAGGCTATTTTAACTAGTGACCTCAATTAGAACGTTATTTGTGTCAGTGTGTGTGTGTGTTTGCGTGCGTGTGTGTGTATGTTTATGTACAGATCTTTCTTATGTTTGCAATGTACAGGCAGGTCAGTGTTATTGTGTGTGTGTGTGTGCGAGTGTGTGTGTGTGTGTGTGTGTGTGTGTGTGTGTGACAGAGATATAGAGCCTGTGTGTGGTGTGGAGTTAGACTCGTGTTTTTTGACGGGTAATGTTAATAATAATGTATTTTTTGTGTGTCAGATTCTGTAAGTGTGTCTTTGTGTTTGTGTGTTCGTTCAAGTGTAGATGTGTGAAGTCAGGACACTAGTAAGTTGAAATGCACCTAAACTTAATTCATTTTAGGAACCTGATATTAATATCCAGAATTAATTAAAAAAGAGAGTCCTATACACTACCACACACATTGATTAGGCATGTGAATATCATCATAATAATAATATCTAATATTTTGAAAGTTTCCAACCAATTAAGGTGTTGTTAATGTCTGGCACACTTCCTGTTTGGTCAGCTAGTGGCGCTAGACCAGGTTGCCAGTTTGGCCATGTGGATATCATTAGATTTATATTATCTAATATTTTGTTGATAAATTCTAAAAACTATTCTGACTTTGGCCAGCTGGTGGCGCTACGTCAGACAGGCATGTTGGATGTTTGGATGTCATATACACCTAATCTGATTAATCTGATCTGGTTGTGATATCCAGCAGAAGTGAAAAAAAACCCACATTCCTTCTCTTGCCAATTGGTGGCACTATGCCAGGCGCACCATCGGTGCTCGGGCCCTAATGACACACTTCTAGGTTGTTCAAAGGGCTCATCATGCCTGCGCTAGTAATGCTCCACATTTTCACTGGTGCTTTCTGAGGCTGCAGTAAACTTCATCTCAGATGTGGTTCTCTTCTGCGTTTTGCTGAAATACTGAACTAGGCCCAGATTAAGACCCTGGTGCTGGTAGTTTTAGAGCTAGCCCCGTATTAAGACCCTGGTGCTGGTAAATTTAGAGCGAGCCCCAGGTTAAGACCCTGATGCTGGTAGGTTTAGAATGGTCCCAGATTAAGGCTCTGGTTCTGGTAGGTTTAGAATGGGCCCAGATTAAGGCTCTGGTGCTGGTAGGTTTAGAATGGGCCCAGATTAAGAGCCTGGTGCTGCGGTGTGAGCAGTTTCCAATCAGGGCCCTCTGGCGCCGGGAGGCCGCAGCAAACCAAAGCCCCCGCCAGACAAAACGTTAGTCCTGTCACTGGACTGGTCATTTATCTGAGCCCACACGTGTGCTTATAGGGACTTCACTCGTTCACCACACACACAGACCCCAGACCCAGCCCTCTGAGCGTCCTGTACACAGACTTGCTGAGGGTGTGTGTGCTTGTGCCTCCCCCTGAAAGAGGGGGGCTTTATCCGTGCCGTCCTGTGCCCCCCCACCCCACCCCCCACCCCGAGGGTCCATCCGCTCTGCAGCTAATTGAAGGGAAACAGGAAGATGCCATTGTGCTGCTGAAGGCGTCTCCGCTGAGACCAAACCTGACTGCGCCTCCTAACCCAGGGTCTGTTCTCATATGGCAGTGGGCCCCAAACTTTTTCTTCTGAGGGCCAGCTCACTATGCCTGGCTCCAAGAGAGGGCCAGAGACTCGGAGTAGTTCTATATCAGTAACCATTAATAGCTTAGTGCTGTGAACAACAGCAGTCTACCTTAGTTGAATATTTTATTACATTTAATCATAGGCTATTGCGATTTAATACCATTGTTAGCTGTGTTTATATTGTCATCATGCCATATCAGTGTAAAATTAAATAATACTAATAAAAAAACGTTTGCATTCCCAAAAGTATTAACAGGGAGTCCCAAAAGTATATTTTATTAAAAAATGTGTGAACTCTGAATGCTGTGTCTTTGCATACACAGCTCAAGTTGTGAATATCCTACAAATAATTTAAAGTTCTCAAACTATGAGAATTTTATGAAGTGCTGAAGTGGTCTGAAATGACCACCATTCTAACTTTCAGTCACCTGATGAGAACTTTTTGTATGAACATTTGAACGAGTGAATAAAAAATAGAAATAATTATCCCAGAAAGTCCCAGAAATATGACTTCAATAGAAGTTAGTTAGTTAGTTATTAACAATTAATTGATACATTTTCAAAAAAACTTTGAGCACTGATGCAGTCAGCATAGGCCTCTTACATTGTTTGCAGGTAGGCTTACATTTCATTCCGTTTTCGATGGCAAACGCAAAACAGCGCCAAAACAACCACCGGTGGACAAATCGAGTATTACATGTGTACTGTTAAGACTCGCCATAGAGAATGAATGGGGGAAATTGCGGAGGTTTTAGTTTGACGATGTTGTACTCCCATGCGGGCCGGATGATATATACTACGGACATGTTTTGGGGGGCCACCCAAAATGAGGTGGCGGGCCGTAGTTTGGGGACCACTGTCATATGGGGTCTGTTCTCATATGGGGTCTGTTCTCAAATGGGGGTCTGTTCTCAAATGGGGTCTGTTCTCATATGGGAGTCAGATGGGGGTCTGTTCTCAATATGGGGGGGTGTCTGTTCTCAGTATGGCGGGTCTGTTCTCATATGGGTCTGTTCTCAATATGGGGGGGGTCTGTTCTCATGTCTAACTCATATGGGGGGGGGTCTGTTCTCATGTCTGTTCTCATATGGGGGTCTGTTCTCATATAGGAGGGGGGGGTCTGTTCTCATATGGGGGTCAGTTCTCATGTCTGTTCTCAATATGGGGGGTCCAGTCTCATATGCGGGACATATGGGGGTCTGTTCTCATGTCTGTTCTCAATATGGGGGGGGTCTGTTCTCATGGGGGTCAGTTTTCATGTCTGTTCTCAATATGGGGTGGTATGTTCTCATATGGGGGTCAGTTCTCATGTCTGTTCTCAATATGGGGGGTCTGTTCTCATATGGGGGTCTGTTCTCAATATGGGGGTCTGTTCTCAAATAGGGGTTTCTAAAAGTGTGATCCGCAAGCTATCCCAAGTGGTCCACGAGCAGACGTGGTAAAATATAATATAGATGAATTGTTTGCAATATATTTAACCAACGTGTATGTAAATCCAAACAGTTCTGCAACACTGCCTATGTAAGCTGCACCAGTTTAAAGGGGAACTTGGCAACTATTTCAACGTAATAAGAAATCGTTTAGAAATCATTTGGATGGTTAAATGACCTGTTCCGGTGAAAATGGGGACTTTTCCCACGGCCCCTAGCGTCCCCAGGCGGAAAACCAACCTTGCAACATTGAGACTACCGTCCCGGAAAGAGAAGTGAGAAACAAGAAACTTGTTTTAAATCCTGTTTCTTACCTTGTAAGATCCACATTGTTCTGCCGAACTTATGCTAACCGTTTCGCTAGCTTGTAAACAAATCCATGTGCTTTATCATTACCTTTTTCCACAGTTTGAAATAGCCTAATGCACAATTTCTCCAGCAGAGGGGGAAATATAGCTAATCCTGCCAAGTTTCCCTTTAAATCATATGAATCCTGACACAATAAGCAAGGTGCAAAGACAATAAGCATGGTGGTTCAGTGAGTAGGCCTAAGGCCTTCAGTGAGTAGGCCTAAAAACAGTAAGTCTACTGTTTTTTTTTTTTTTAGCTAGGTGGTCCGTGATCATTTTTTTTTATTTTATTTTTTTTAAATGGTCCTTGGTCTGAGAAACACTGTGCTACACCCTTCACACTACTCCTCACGCCCTACACTCTGTTCCCTACACCCTCATTCTTACCCCATTCAGATTAGAAACAATTCTGTGGATGTAGGGAGAGGGAGTAGAGTCGACAAGCCTTGGTAATCTCTTTGGCCCAATCCCAGTTCTCAAAAAGCCTGTATGCATTCATACTGTATCAGACGAGTGGTAAAAGGTTCAGCAAATTTAGCTGCTGCTGGACATTAGTAGGCCTTCCCCTGACATGAGTGCACATAACGAAGGAGAAGGGCTAAGGGGTAGAAATGAGATTGAGCCTTTCTGTGTGCCAGTATCCTGGTGAAATCCCATCACTTTTAATTCCTTATGACTAATACTTATCACAACTTATGACCGTGAATCTACCAACCTTAGATCATCTGTGGGAGGTGCTGTCTGCCTGTTTGCCAACGTACTATTCACATTTCATATTGTACCTAGTCAGGGTTATTGCTTTGACATACGGAAGTTTATTGGGACCTGGCCTGTACTGTTGCTTAATCGTGTGTGAGTGTGAGTGTGAGTGTGAGAGAGAGAGAGAGAGAGAGAGAGAGAGAGACGTGGTTTGCAGTGATTTATGTTCCTTGGACAGTCCCTCTTTAACAGTGCTAGGATGAATGTGTCACTACACAGCTGGAATTCTGGACCCGTATAAAAGTGCAGCCACTCCGACTTTTTATGGGCAGCAGACTTCTTTGTGCAAGTTCATACTTTTCATGAACTAGTTCAAAGTTCAGTTCACATAGGTTTAGAGAACAGGTCACATTCATAGTTCATCATTTCATCATGAACATCATCATAGTTCATCATTTCGATTTTCAAAGTTCAGTTCATTTTTAGGTGAGAAATGAGAATGAAAGACCCTGCAATCAAAAGCCTCAACAATTTACAGATCTTAAATTCACAGAAAAAATATTTTAAGAAATATATCATTAAAAAACATAAGAAATCATTTTAGTGTGACAGAAGGACTATGTGTCATACTACATTTTCACAGAAAATCATTTTACTCTTTATCAATATCACCCCTGTAAACTAGGAGTTCCTCTGTAGTGGGAAGGTAAACACTCCAAAATTCTGAGTTAACAAATTTTCGATATGCGTTGCTAGTTTGTGTGTGCAGTGCATCGTGGGTAATGTAATGTGAAGTTGTGTAGTTTAGGGGTTGCGTTTGTGAAATGTGGAAGTGAGACAATGATATGCTGTTGGAAAAGTACGAGCAGCAGACCATGTCATTCGTCAGGAATTAAACTGTGAAGTTTAATTGGACCTCAACAGTGGCGCTCACGTCACATAATCTGAACTGAGTTCATGTTCTAGTTCTTAATTTGCAAATATGTTGCGTTCAGTTTAAAGTTCACAGAAAAATTAACGTGTCCAGTGAACGCACAGCACTCTTTTGAACTCGTTCATGCACAACACTGGTCAGCAGTTCCAGATGAGGACGTGCGGAAATCTGGAGGCCCATAAGAGCCTTCATGGAATTTCATGTCCGTATGGGTGTGGACACAATTTATGTGTCCAGGAGAGTTTTCCTTGACGCGTGTGTGTGTGTTACTGACGTGCCCTGGAGTGAGTTGTATGATTTCTCTAGGGAAAGGCTTAAACGTCACGCAAACAACAGAGCTGGAGATTTAGAAACATGTTACTCATTTATCACATTCATGCACGCACACACACACACACACACACACACACAGCAACATCAGGCCCACCACTTGGAATGTGTGTCTTAAAAATGCCAAGCATTTTTTCCAGGCAGCAAATACTTTCTGCCCTGGGTATATCTGAGATCATTTTTCACGTTTTCGTCTGTGTGTGTGTGTGTGTGTGTGTTCATACCATTCTATGTATGCTGGTGTGTGTTTGCATGTTGATGTGTGTGTTTGCATGTTCGTGTGTGTGTGTCTTGTGCAGATTTTAGCTTGCTTTGAAATAGCTCCTGTGTGTGCTGGGATGACACCAACCTTTGTCATCTTTCTCTCTCTCTCTTTCCTGGGAATGCTCTCTCTCTCTTTCCGTTCGCATCATGTCTGCTGCAACAATTAGCTTCCACTATGATCCATGGAACTGGCTACACCAGTCGTGATAGCGGCGCGTACGTTAAAAAACAGACCAGTCTTTTATTTTAGTAATTGTTTTTACGCGTTGCGAATGGAACGCTTCAGTTACGCGCCCGGGGTAGCCCCCCCGGTCAGACCAGGAGAGGACGGTGTAGCCCCCCGCTCAGACCAGGAGACGATGACGAATCGGACAAGTAGAGTCACTCGGGGAGAGTTGGGTCTGTCAGTGGGTCGGGTCAGTAATGCTGTGAGCTTGTCGGTGGTTGGTCAGTAATGCTGTGAGCTGGTCTGTGGTCGGGTCACTTATGCTGTGAGCTGGTCTGTGATTTGGATCAGTAATGCTGTGAGCTGGTCTGTGGTTGGATCAGTAATGCTGTGAGCTGGTCTATGGTTGGGTCAGTTATGCTGTGAGCTGGTCTGTGGTTGGTCAGTAATGAACAATGTGAGCTGTGATGCTGTCAGTGATCCTGTGTTCACTCAGGAAGGTCCCTTAGTGACTTGAGCTAATCGCAGGTGGTAAGTTCCCCCCCCCCCCCCCCCCCACACACACATTACCTGACCTTGCCGTACCTAGCTAAAGAGGGTGTGGCCCCGGTATGATTGTCAGAATGACTGTAAAAGCTGTTTAAGTGTTATTCACTGACTCAGTGTGTTCCGGTGGTGCATGTCCTTCCTGCTCATATAAACTCAAGGGGCTGCTAGGTGTATGTGTGTGTGTGTGTGTGTGAGAGAGTGAGAGAGTGAGAGTGTCATGGTGTGTGTAGTTACTCACTGACTCAGTTGTGCTCCGGTGGTGCATGTCCTTCCTGCTCATATAAACTCAAGAGAGAGAGAGGCTTTCCCTTCTTTGATTTGCTTTTCTCTGCTCCGCATTAGCTGGGATTTGGAGTTGTAATCTTTGACGTTAGATGTGCAGGTATGGACCATTTTTGGTACATTTACACTGTTGAATATGTATTCAATTTGACATTTAGGAAGTTATTTAGTTGTGAAATGTGATAGTTGTTGTTGTTTTGTTGTATAATTGTACATTTTAACTTAAAATTGCTGCAATCATGTTTGTTACTGAGAGTTAGTAGATATTTATTTTTCTAAAAATGTATCTTTCTCTCTCTCCCTCTCTCCATCTCTTCTCCCATCCATCCATCTTTTCTCTCTTCTCTTCCTCACTCATTCTTTACCATTCACTCCTTTTATGTGCCTCCTTCTCTCTCCATCTTTCTTTCTTTCTTTCTCTCTCTCTCTCTCTCTCTCTCTCTCTCTCTATCTCTCTATCTCTCATACACCCCCCCCCCCCCCCCCCCCCCCCCCCCTCCAGACAGGGGTCCATGACCATGAGCCAGTCCACGGCGGGCGAGGGCACGACTGCCCAGCCTGCGGCTAACTCGGGCTCCCAGTATGCCCTGTGTGCGCTGGGCGTGGGCCTGGTTGCGCTGGGCATCGTGATGATCGTGTGGAGCGTGGTGCCCGTGGACGGCACCACCAACAGCAGCCGGCCGGGCCTGGACGCGCAGGGACGCACCTCCTCGGTGGCCTTCGTGCTGGTGGGCGCCGGAGTGACCATGCTGCTGCTCTCACTGTGCCTGGGCATCAGGAACAAGCAGCGACGCGCAGGGGAGCCGGCCCACGGACTGCCCACTGCCTACGACACACAGGCCTCTATAGAGGACTCTGCCCACGTGTGAGTACACACACACACACACACACACATATACATACACTCACACACACATATACATACATACATACTCACACTCACACACACGTGTTATGTACAGCTATGTTAATCCCTGTGTGTGTGTGTGTGTGTGTGTGTGTGTGTGTGTAGACTGGAGGAGCGCTTCACGGTGCCCAGCTATGATGAGGTGGTTGGTGGCAGCGCTCCGTTCCCCTCCGACACGCCCCCTGCTGGCCGGAGCAACAGCGCGTCCCAGCTGCCCTCGTACGAGGATGTGTTGGAGGGAGGCCAGGTGGTGGTGGTGGACGTCAGCCTGCCCCAGCCCAACGCGGCCACCGGGGGGCGCTGGAACGGACGCGCCACCCACAAGCTGCTGCCCCTCAAGATCCGCAGCATCAAGTCGGAGAAGCTGCGCCTGAAGGGTGCGTCCAGCGCGCCGAATTCTCCGCAGCCCGTCACCGTCTTCAGCATTGAGCCGCTGACCCCCCCGCCACAGTACGACGACAAGCCCCCCCAGCTCTGATGGACCCACACGGACACACGCAGTGCATGCTGGGAAGGTGATTGAGATGGAGCTGCCACTCATCTCATTGTGGGAGCCCTCTCCTGGCCTGCCATTGGCTGGGGCACCTATAGAAGAGGGCGTGGCTAAATGAGCTGCTAATGGTCAGTAACCTGGATATTCCTCTGGTGCGTTTGAGACAGACAGAAGACACACACACACCCACACACGCCTGGATATTCCTCTGGTGTGTTTTACTGACCGAGTGACTTAGAGACAGAGTGGACACACACACACACACACACGCCTGTGTGTTGGCCTCTATGGATTGGCCGTCTGTGCTGAATTCTGAAGACAAAAGGACACTGGCTTCTTTGAGAAGTCTGTGTGTGTGTGTGAGGGAAGAGCTTGAGGATGAGATTCAATAAGATTGTGTGTGTGTGTGTGTGTGTGTTTGTGGACTGATGCATGAGAAGTATAGTAAGCTCATGACATCAGTCAGACATCATGAGTGAGACCAGTCACATCACTGTGTGTGTGTGTGTGTGTGTGTGTGTGTGTGTGTGTGTGTGTGTGTGTCCCAGATAGTTGGTAGTTCAGTGCGGTTGTTGAGGTGATGTTGTTAGACTTCTGATTGGCTGAGCACACAGTGGGATCTTTCAGAAGCCAGCTGCAGTATTCCCTTAGCTCAGACGCTCTCTGAGACACGCACGCACGCACACACACACACAATTCAACATTTTTTTGTGGGATTCAGAGGAAACCCGGGGGGTGAGTGTGTGAGCACGCAAAACCCAGTGTGTGTGAGCCATCGTGACTTAACGGTTTTTACATGATTCCCGTCTGCTAGATGCTTGACACGATATCTAGAAACAAAACTGGGAGCTAAGGTTTCTCTGTTCTATCACACACACACACACACACACACACACTGAAGGAGAATTATGTGTGAAGACACACACACACCAGATCCAGCAGAGCCTGAGAGAGAGTGTGTTCTCTGTGAAGACCCTCACCAGTGTCTGGAGGGTGTGAGTGAACATTCTCCGTAGACACACACACACACACTACATGGTGTCTGAGCAAGGGTTGTCTGTGTAGAAACACAGCTCACCATTGTGTTGAAGGGGTGGGTGCACCTGGGCTGCAATCATGTTAACAAGTTTTAAACACTCGCACACACACACTCGACCTTGAACTGGACTGATAAGGGAGCCTTGCCTTATTTGCTACAAGAAGAAGGAGCTCTTAAAATCCCTTCCCCCTGAGCTGGTGTTACATCTGAACTTTTATAATCAGCTGTGTTTGTGTGTGTGAGAGAGAGAGAGAGGTCTTTTATACTTTTACGTCTTAGATTGATGTTTTATGTTCATGTTTGTGTTGATATGACTCACTTCTGAAGGACTAAAGATGGCATGTTTAAAAAAATAACTGAGATTCATGTTTTTGTTTTGCTCCTGGACACTTAAGAGATAAATAAAATAAATAAAAGAGGTATTTGTATGCAAAGAAAGTTGGCTGCTGAATTGGTTCTGTGTTGAATGTGGAATTTCATCTTCCTTACAAATGTTGAGTGAACAACACCCTCTAGTGGTCAAGTGGTGTAAATGAGTCCAACACGCAATGAGTCCAACACGCCCTCTAGTGGCAATGTAAATGTCATGGCACTGGTCTCGTAGGCGTGAGTGCAGTCCATGGTCGACAAGCGGTCCTGACCTGAGCCCCTTATACTGAACAATTAGCTGAATTCGCAGTGGAGATCACATATTCACACAGATTATAGTTTTTACAACATCCTTGTTCTTTATTTCAAGTTCCATTACATAGTTTCTTGCATTCTAACATAATTCATCTGATTAGGATTTATTTTATCCAGTATGTTGGCAGAAGTGTGTGTGTGTGTGTGTGTGTGTTAGCTGCAGGTTTGCCGTTGTATAGTCCAGTCTCCATTGCTGCCCTCTGCTTCAGTTGTTGGCCACAGTCTGGAGGAGGAGCCAGAGGGGTTCATGGGTGCATCACTTGTTAGGTTAACACTTCCTGTTAGTACCGCTAACTGTGTCACTTTGCTCTGTCTGCTGACTCTACCACACCTGCTCTTTGTGTGTGTGTGAAGTGGAATGGTCACAGCCTTCAAGGATCTAGGTCATAAATGTGTGTGTGACAAAAGACTATTTTTCTAGCTGACTAGTGTGATGACTGTGTGTATGTGAAGGAATAGGTCAGTGTGTGTGTGTGGGGGGGACTCACCGCGTTGATCCAGTCGATGTAGGAGCTGACCTGCATGAAGACTGTGGGTTTCTGGTGGACGTTGCAGCCTGTTCCCGACCCGAAGCTCACAACGCCATGGACTTCCCATGATCCATCTGGACTCTGGCAGTTCAGAGGTCCCCCTGAGTCACCCTGCATCAGACCAATCACCAATCAGCGCCTTTGCAGATGCAAGTAAGTGTGTGTGTACATGTGTATGTTTGGGTGTGTGTGACTATAAGTAGTGTGTGTGTGTGCGCACGTATATGTATGAGAGAGTGTGTGTGTGTGTGTGTGTGCGCACCTATATGTGTGAGTGTGTGTGTGTGTCTGTGTGTGTGTGTGTTAGTCTTACGTTGCAGCCAGCCACTTGTCCGTCCCCCCCTGCACACACCATGTCATCAGTGGCCAGCACTGACCACCAGTCGGACTGGGAGCAGGTGGCGTGGTCCACCACCGGGAGCAGAGCCTGCTGCAGGACATCAGCACCGGGACCGTCCGCTGAGCACACACACACACACACACAGTAAACATTCACACACTCATCTGGTCTGACACACACTCAGACTCAGACTCTTGCCGTGTATTGGTTCTACCTGTGCACTTGGTCTGTGTGCTCATTTCTGATTGACTGTTCTGTCAGAAAGAGTCTTACTGTAGATGCATCCTCAGTCCTCTGTGTGCATGTGTGTGTGTGTGTGTGTGTGTGCGCTGCTCTGTGTGAGACTCACTCCACAGGCGTCCCCAGCCGGTGACGTAGCAGGGGAAGTCGTGGTCGAGGACGTGTCCAGCATCGGGCAGACAGGCGGGCATGATGGTGTGAGAAACGGTCACAGGGGTCTGCAGCTTGATCAGAGCAATGTCGTTACTGTGGAACACACACACACACACACACACACACACACACACACACAAATGGAAGGAGGGAACAAATACAAGCTGTTGGTACAGATAGAGTAAAATGTGTGTGTGTGGGGGGGGGGGGGGGGGGGGGTTACGTATGTACCGGCTGAGGAGGATGTTGTAGTTCTCGTGTTCGATGATCTTGGCGGCGTTGATGAACTGAGCGGCCTCCTCGGTCACTGTCAGATCGTGTTTCCCCAGGGCCACACGGTAGGTGTTGCTGCTGCTGCAGGATGGAACAGGGGATGCAGAGACAGGAGAGATGGAGGGAGAGAAGAAGGGAGGAGAGAGATGGAGGAAGAAAGGGATTGCGCAAATGAGAGATCCCATTCCGCATGTGATGTTAGCAGCGTTTAACAGCAAATTGCTTTGATGGCTTGCTTTACAGTATGAAGATACCTCCAGTCCCGGCATCATGGGGGGGGGGGGCTCTGGGGGGTCGGGCCTGTCCTGGAAGTCAACTGTGCCCGCCCTGGACGAGCTGCTGCACCAACCACCCCCACTTCCCCAATCCCACTAAACTGATTCTGAACACTAATTTAATGTAGGCCTATATGATAGGTTTGTCAATAAAGCAAGTAGCACCTTTATCACCTTTATGGAGAGGAGGTTTTAATGGCGCAGTTTAGGCTAGCCTACTTCACTTCTGCACTAACCCCTGTCATCCGATGACCGATATGGTTTATCAGCTCGCAGGTAATATTTAATCAATTATATAATTATATTAATGTGTCTTCTATTTTGTCTCAACATCAATCAGGTTTCAGACCTAAATTTTCCACCACAACTGCCTTATATAAGTTCACCAATGATGTATCATCATCCCTCGATGATAATATGTCTACTGGAGCGATTTTTATAGACTTAACCAAAGCTTTTGACCTTGTTAATCACTACATGCTTTTAGACAAACTTCATGCTATTGGGCTCTCTAAACAAGCTCTTCTTTGGTTTAGCTCTTATTTACATTTTCGTCAACAGTGTGTCCTTTTTCAGGGTAGTCTATCCTCCTTTGCCATTATGGAAAAGGGTGTCCCTCAAGGATCTTCGTTAGGGCCTCTCCTATTTTCAGTCTTTATCAATGACCTTCCACAAGCTTGCTCAGACTGTTCTATTCACTTATATGCTGATGACACAGTGATCTATAATTCCGACTCTAATATTTCTAAGATACAGAACACTCTTCAGACAGACTTTGATATTATTCAAAAATGGCTCCAATGTAATGACCTCCTGTTGAATAAAAATAAATCCTACTGTATGCTTTTCCCAACAAGATCTACTGTTAAACAAACAAACTTTTTAGATGGCACCGCTCTTGGCAGAGTTGATGAATTTAAATACTTGGGCTTTTGGCTTGATTCTCAACTCTCCTATAAAACCCACATCAATCATACTATAAGAAAGCTGAATTGTAATATAAGGATGCTGTATCGTTTCAATAATTGTTTTACACAGCAGATCAGGTTGAGAATTGTGAAGCAATTATTATTTCCAATTATAGACTATGCTGATGTAGTATATCAGAACTCCACTGAGACCTGTCATAAGCCTTTGACTGTTGTCTTTAATAGCATTTGCAGATTTGTGTTAAAATGTTCATACAGAACGCATCACTGTATCCTGTATGATTCACTGAATATTCTGTCACCCAACGCCAGGAGACAGTTTCATTGGTTCCAGCTTATTTTTAAGTGCATATATCTTAGTTATCCACTCTACCTGCAACAACATTTAATACCTTACCAAACAAACTATAGTTTGAGGCACACCGAATATCTATCATTTACAGTACCACATATCTCCAAAGAAAGCGGCAGGCGTTCATTTAAATACAAGGCTCCCTTTGACTGGAATAGCCTGCCTGGGGCCTTAAGATCAATTACATCTTTGAGTCGCTTTAAGACATCTTTTTCCACATATCTGAAAGCAAGTGACCATTGTAATTGTTTTCATTAATGCTTTTTTGTGTGTCTGTCTGATCTGTCAATATGCTCTGTTATAGATGTGAGAATACGTGTCTATATTTTTGTATATGTGTATGTATGTACTGTGCGCATGCATATATGTGTCTGTATGTATATATGTGGATATGTAGATGTATGCTTGTTGTGTATATATGTGTATATGTATGTATTATTAGGGAATGGGAGCTGTTGGGTTGGGGCTGTTGGGTTGGGGGTGGGGGAAGGGGGCTGTATGTGAGTGAATGTGTATGTTGTATTGTACTGTACTGTAGTATCTTGTCCTTGTCCAGTCTTATCGAGGACCTTCTCGAAAATGAGATGGCACATCTCAAGAGGCATTCCTCTTTAAATAAATAAATAAAAATAAATAAGATATACTAACTACGATACGAGACATAGCCTAAGTAGGCCTAGTAGTTCCTGGGTTTGTTTGACAGCGTTAACCTTTACTGTTTTCTTCTGACCTAGTCGGAGAACGTAGGGGAGCTCCAGCTCCAGGGCCGACGTTATCCGTAACTTCGGGACTACAACTCCCTCCCCTCTATTTCTAGTAAATGAACGAGGATTTCGGTTTTATCTGCGGATTTATTTTTTGCATTATTTTGAATATGACTCACTTCAGTCTCAACAGTCTATTTTCTCCACACGCATCTCAGTTCCAACACACATATCCCCTCTCACTTTCTCTCCCCAACCCTGCGCACGGGGCTCTCTGAGCTGCACCATTACAACAATAGCTTACCCCAAACATCTACATTTAATGTTTTGTTAAGTGTAAGCTTGTAATTATACGTAGATATACCCCCCCCCCCCAATACACAGCACATTGTCTCATGAGGAAGCTTCTCCAACACACATATTGCACACTGCCCTCTCCCCACATACACAGCACACTATCCCATCTCCCCTGTCATCCCCCCAACACACACACCAAGACCCCTGGCAGTTGGGTTAGCCCCTTGAGCCGTGGATCTGCCCAAGGTTTCTTCCTTAGTAAGGGAGTTTTTCCTTGCCCCTGTTGCTCTTGGGTGCTCCTTGTTGGTGCCCCCCCCCCCCCCCCCCCATAAATGCACAAATAGGCTGACACCAGACACTGGTGCACTGCATTTCTTACTTCCAGTAACTATATGCATGTGACTATAAACTTCCTTGTATCCTTGTATCCTTATATCCTTGTAAACTACCGTGATTAATTTAAGTTCCCGCAACAGTGATCAATTTGTGCCCCCCTTGGAAAAATGAAATGCCGTCCGTTTGCCGCTGGGTCTGCCTCCACAGGTAGGTGTGTGTGTGTGTGTGTGTGTGTGTGTGTGTGTGTGTGTGTGTGTACCTGATGCAGTGGGCAGCAGTGAGGACCCAGTCAGCAGAGATGAGGGTTCCTCCACAGGTGTGGTACCAGTTGCCATTTCTGGTGTATTGCAGAGAGATCTGAGAGAGAGAAAGAGATGGAGAGAGGAAGAGATTGAGAGAGGGAGAGAAAGAACATAATGAAAATGATTAGAAAGAAAAAATAATGTATGATGGTGTGTGTGTGTCTGTGTGTGTGAATCTGTGTTTGTATGTGTGTGTGTGTGTCTGTTTCTGTGTCTGTATGTATGAAGAGTGTGTGTGTGTGAGATGTTCCTGTACCTGCCAGGGCCAGCTGTGGGCTCTGGCATCCACTCCTCCCACCACCCTCGTCACCACAGGGGGGAATGTGGGCAGCCCACAACCGTAGGCTACACACGCACACGCACACACACACACACACACATTAATACACATCACACATCATACATACAGACACCACACACACACACACATACACACGCGCACACACAAACACATTAATACACATCACACACACACACACACACACACACACACACACATCAAACACACTGTAGAATATTTTTAAAATTGTTGACATCATGTTCAGAACAGCAGTGAATAGCTTGTACTAGATGAATGATAAGCAACACACATTGTTTCAGAGCTCAGGGATTCAGCAGATGGTTTTATTTAAGTGTATGAAGCTAGCCAAGTTTTCCTGGAGTCTTTACAGACATTGTATCAGACCCAAACACCGTGTGTGTGTGTGGACCTTACCTTCCGTCAAAAGAGCTGCGAGAAACACTAACTTCAGCATGGTACAGACACACTCCTGAAGAGTCTAACACCGATCCTGTGTGTGTGTCCGGTTCTACACACAGTGTCCACTCACACAGCTTTCACGCCGGCAAGTGGAAGATTAACCCCCTCTGAGGACACCTAGAACACCTGCTGAAGGCAAAGCCTTTCCCACTACACGCCTCTGAAAAACATCCTAACAGTTTATACGTTTGATATTGTAGCCCCACAAGTTTACGAACAATTTATACGTTTGATATTGTAGCCCCACATATATACTAACAGTTTATATGTTTGATACTGTAGCCCCACATATATACTAACAGTTTATATGTTTGATATTGTAGTCCCACAAATGTACTTGTATCATAGTTTATATTCCACTGAACCACTCACTATGGATTGTTATTGTTGTCGTCATTGTTCAGTGGAGCTGGAGGTTTTTATTTCTTTCTGTTCCTTGTTTGTTTTCTCTCTCTGAGAAGCTCAAACATGGCATCTCCTGAAAACTGCAACCTACTTCACAGCTTTGTTATAACTCGGTTGGGTCGCTATTTCATACTGCTACAAGTTTTTTTTTGTTATTGTTGCTTTATAAACAACATTTGTGGACTTCAATCAGTGTGTTAATGTCTCTATCATGATTTCTGACATCTGTCGTGTGTTTTGTTCTTTTGGTATCCCAGTTACTTTTAACTTTGTGTAAAATGTTTCATCCTTAGTCCGTTTGAGCAGATATACTAAAACAAATGTCAGGCACTGATTGACCATGGCGTGGGCTTTGGTATTTGCTGCTGAAACGTCTACTTTCAATATGAGTGTGTTTGTTTTTGGTTAGTGTCTGGGAAGACCTTCAAATGCTAATTTTGTGTTTTTCATTTTGTTTAACAGACGTGAGTGTGTGTGAGTGTGCGCTGATCGCCTAGGTAGGCCATGTGCGTAACCCAGGTGTTTTCTGCTGCAGGATTTCTCAGCAGCCCAGTCAGACCATGTCACCCTATCAGGACCTGGGGCCGGTTTCACTAAATGAGACTTTGACTATGGCTTATAGTTAGATAGTCAGACTTCATATAGACATAAATTAAACCCTTGCACAAAGCAGTATAGCTATTGACTATCTGAAGTAGCACTATGGTTCAATAAATTCTGGGTATCATAATGTAAGACTAAGTAGGTAAGTAAGACTCAAAAATATGGCCGCCTAAGTAACCATTAACTAACCCCTGGCCCCTCCATTATGCGGTCCAGATAAGAGCCTGCCCTACTTCTGAGTGTCCCCTTAAACAGGTCAGAGACAGGGTTCAGAACTTTGGCACTTTATTTGCACTTCACTGTAGCACTTTACTGCTGACATTATCAAAGCAATACAGGTGTGGACTGCCAGGTGGTGATGGAGTGTACTGGGTGGAACATTCCGATACCGGTGCTAAATCGATACTTTTAAAACGGTGCCTGAACCGGTACTTTGTTTTTAAAATGTTTTAAATTAAAATGGTCTAAAGCATGAATTGCTTTTTTTTTAATTGATAAGACACATTTGAACATGAAATTGAACTGTTATATTCAATTTACTATCAATATCTCATTGCTCCTACGAATAATACATTTAAATGTTAAAACGGCTTGCCATGCATGCACACACAATGGTGAGCTCTGCTTTCAAGTTTACTCAGTGTAGGCGGTTTGCCATAATGTATGTTAAAACCGCTTGCCATAAAACTGCCAGGTCATGGACAATGGCATTTGCAAGCAAATCTAACAGGGACTCTATTTTCCAGTTGCTTCAAGAAATTTCATGTCTTAACCCATAACACGCAGTAGTTTTGAACATGTTAGGCTACATGTCGGTGTTGAAGTGTTTAGATTCCCAGCGCTAGCCTAGTAGGCATTTTAACAGCAACTATGGCTATGCGCTAACACCAGTCAGCTGAGTTTAATTAGCGATAACGTACGGAGATGGTTTCGTAGCCTCTTTGACAGCTCGGTGACATCAGGTATGTAACCTACATATTTATGTTTTTGCCAGCTAACTTTTAACATGATCTTCATATTCATTGTGATGCTAGATTTTGACAGGAGCTTGCGATAAAGTAAGCTACTTGGGCTCACGCAAGCTGTCAAACACTGTCCACTTGCCTATGTGGTGCACCCCTCTGGTTTATACATCCAGTGTTTATCATATGTTAGCTAACTGTATCTGGATGTGTTTGTGTTGCTATCAGAGCAAGACGTTAGAGATGGCGCATGACATGCAGTGATGCCCTCGTATAAAAAAGTATATAAAAAAAACAAAAAATGCTATTTAAGCACCGAAATGAGGCAACGAAATCCACGTTGTTATTCGATGCAGTTACTACCGTTTGTGTCGGCACCGGTGCCATATTAGAACCGTGTTTCGGTGCCCAACCCTACTCATAGTGTGTGTGTGTTTGTCTTCATATTTACATTGTTGATCCAGGGCACGTATGTGCTGCCCCTGGTGTGTGTGTGTGTGTCCGTGTCCGTGTGTCCATACTTACATTGTTGATCCAGGACACGTATGCGCTGACTAGGGTTGCCAACTTTCTGATATGAAAATAAGGAACGGGGTTAGTGGGGGGGGGGGGGGGGGGGGGGGGTTCGATAATACACTTCAGTACACCGGCATCCACTTCAGTTAGTGGGGGGGGGGTAATATATCCCACCTTATTGGCTGATGTGTCTCCAGGGAGATTCCGGTGGCCCCCTGAACTGTCAGAACTCAGACGGAATCTGGGAGGTGCACGGAATCGTGAGCTTCGGCGCTCCTTCCTGTAACCAGGTGCAAAGACCCTCCGTGTTCACTAGGGTCAGTCTGCCCCCACCCCCTCCTGCTCCTCCCCTCCCCCACTGAGTTCAAGTTCTACAGTGAAGTGTAACTGCGAGAATGGCCGAAAGTTCTTGGAAGAGACCTCCATCGCCTCCAGCTAAAAAACCTCGATCTGAGGCGAAAAGAATATCAGATAGGAAGCGAGCAAAAACACGAGTTAATCTAGGGAGTGCTTTCCACCGATGGAGACAGCTGTTGGATAGCAAGGAGATGCAGTTCGATTCTGAACTTGCGACATTTCTTCTTGACTGGTAAGTAAACATCTGTTAAACATAATTCATAATTTTGATTAAGCAAAGGAGATATTGTAGAATTAGCTCTCGAGTCACTAGGTTATGTGTGTCAGCTGTAGATAGCGGTAAATTGACTTTGTTCGACCGCCATTGCTAACGTTAATGTTGCCAACATAGCGATAGCGTCCTTGCTGCATACGCTAAGCAGTTTGCCAAATACTATTATTTGTACGTGACCAAGTTTTGTGTCCTACACAATACATAGAGTATAATGTTCCAATATGCGATAAATACATTTTGATATTGGTGAATGTTCACTGGCTTGTGGTCTTGCTAACGAATGATGTTGGCAGCATAAGGATACTAAATTACAACTAATGCTAGCTCTAAAAAATTAGGATAACTTTCAGCTACGTTAGAATACTATCCTCTATCTCCAGTAACGTTATACGTTGCTTAGATTGTGTCGGGCCTGTTGATCATAACCTACCCCTTTGATAGTGTGTACTGTTTAGTTGATTGGTAGCCACATCTAGTGATCGTTCGACTAGTCCACCCAACTGGCATGAGGAGATTGGTTGGAACAGTCGATAACGTTGATTAAATGTTCTCTGCCTAGATTTAGTTTCCCACTTGCATGGCAGTTGCAAGTATGCGGTCATGGTGGTAACTTGGTCATAGTAAATGCGTTCTTTCTTTGCTGTGGTTTGTATGATGATCGTGCGATTATGTGTGTTTAATTATTTCACTATGGTAATGAAGTAGCCTAATAAGTGTCAATAAATGGTTGACATGCTCACATTATTGGGATGAGAAGAGCCCAGTTTAAACAGATGTAATCACCTCTGGTCATTTCTCAACACTTTTCCAAGGTATGAGGGACCACAAACCTCTACGCCCATGAAGAAACCTGTGCTGCCAACAGATATTGGTGTATCCAGCATAAGTTCAAGTGATTCAGATAAGTAAGTATGACAATTTTCATTAAAAAAAATACATGTTTTGCCCTCTATGGAACAGAATGTCTAGACCAGTGCAGTTATACTACCATGATGTCTACATTGTATGCATGCATTGCCTTTATGTTTTGTCAATGTTCTCTCTATTATTGATAGTTACAGGCCACCAACAAAGACAGGCAAGGAGAAGGTCAAAGATGCACAGGAATTGGCCAGGCTCGAGTGCAGGTACATGTAAATCAATAGCCAAGGGGTTTCAATGACATGATGAACTTACTAAGTTGCTTTAAAGTTCTGATGCATTTCATGATCCCCTGCTGAGACTTTCCTTTTGAATTATATACCCCTAGTCTAAGTGAAATGAGCATTGGTGGGGAAGAAACCGTTGTTGATGAAGGCATCATCAATGACTGGCGGAACAGCACGTGATTCATTTGCCTTATTTGAAGCTTGACTGCACTGCTACCTGTACATCACAAAACTTGTCCAGTCCAACAGTGCCAAGTGAAATGTCAGACAGGAGCAAAGTGTCACCGCTATCCACCATTCGAAGTACACATCAAGAGCAGAGCCACAGCAAGTGTTTTAGAATGGGTAAGTACCATGATGTCATTTACATATTCGTTATGTTAACATTTGTAATCACTATCTTGCCAATAAAAGATGTTTTGTTGGTGCTGTGCATGCTTGTTGGACAGCTAAATGATGGTGACATGTATGTGTCCCTAATCTTTGTAATGTTTATCTATAACTTTCTTTGCTTTTTAGGTCTGTGCTGATGGACATGTTGTATGGCGTTGGTTTTCGCAACCTGCCATGAAATATGGAATGTTGGCAGGGGATTTTATGCTGTCAGCAAACATATTGATCTCTGGCAATAACTACTCCAAAATCGCCCTGCTGTTCAAGTTTATGAACATGGGTATGGTTGGACGGAACACATATTTCACTATTCAAGACGTATACTGCATCGACACCATCAAAAAGTTTTGGATGGAGAAGAGGGCCGAATTGATAGTGGGCCTACAAAACAAAGATGTGGTTATCCTTGGTAACACATGTTTCTCATATTTATGAAGTTGTATGGTTTCCAAAGGTTATGTTTGTTGTCTTATGCTATGCACTGTTTTCCCTTGCTGATGGGAGGTGTGACACACCGGGCCACTGTGCACAGTATTGCACCTACACAACAATGGAGAATGACTCCAAAAAGATCATAAATGTTGTGACCGTTGACAAGAGACAGACTGATCTCCGTTCTGCAATCATGGAAAAGCAGGCGTTCATCCTGACAGTGGATCAGCTGATCAAGGAGGTGAAGCTGGTAGAAGTGTGCACCGATGCCCACTGTCAAATCAGTGCCCTAATGGGTAAGTTTGTTTTCATTTGCGAGCCTATCAAACACAAGACATAGTTGTTGTCGTAGTTGGACGTCTGAATGTACACATTTTCTTTTAGATCCTGTGAAAGGAAAGTATAAGGACAATGGTATCCACCACAGTCTGGACATGTGGCATGGGGCCAAGAACTTGTCAAAAAAGATGTCTGAAGTAAGTGTTCAGTAGTGATAAAGCCTCGATTCTATGTTTTATAATTGTTCTGTGATTAAACTTTAATTAATGTTTGCATTTAGGCAGCACTGGTTAAAGACCAAACGGTTTTGCTCCACTGGCTCAAGGACATCATAAGCGACTTCTGGTGGTGCTGCAAGACAGCTGACTCGTATGAGGAATTCTTGGTTAGTTGTGCATTGTTCTGGCTTTGTTTTCTTTTTCTACATTATTGCATTAAGGAACTAATTAGGTCTTTGTCTGTTATACACCCTTTTTTCTTGTAATTTTTAGCAACTTTGGATTGGGGTTGTCCACCACGTCTGCAACGAGCATAAGTGGGCAATGGGAGTGTGCAAACATGGCCCCCTACCGGCGGACACTGATAAGACGTGGATTGAGAGGGACTCTAAAGCGCACAAAGCCCTTGTTGAGATCATCCTAAGGAAGCGGTGGCTAAAAGATGTGCACAAGTTCTTGCGTTTCAGGTGTGTGTGTGTGTGTGTGTGTGTGTGTGTGTGTGTGTGTGTGTGTGTGTCCTATGATGAATTGTACAACACAGATCAACTGCGGAGCTTGAGTCCTTCCAAAATCATATTTTAATGTATGCGAGTAAGCGACAGGCCTTCACTCCCTTTGTCTATCAAGCTCGTGTCCTACTGGCAGCCCTGGATTACAATTTCCACTGTGACCTTGCGAAAAAGACAAAGGCAGATGGCACTCAGATGTATGTGTTATGACAACTACAGTATTAATTTCTAGAAATCACCACAACTGCTTTTCTCTTATGGTAACACAAAGCACACTAATCTTATTCCAGGTACCACAGGGTCTACAAAAAGCATGCCAAGCATTATGGCGTCTACACGTTGAGGACTCCAAAGTCCTACAACTACATTGGGGAGCTGCAGACTTCTGTGGTACAGTGTCGGCTAGAGAGTACCGGAATGCCTAAGAGGAGACCACTTCGGACAGATGACCCACGAAGGCTTGGCGTGCTTGCACCAGTGCCCCCCGTCCCAACAGCGGACCTTGTACAGAAACAAGTGAAGAGAGGTCTGGGTATGCAGAATTATACATTTGCAAAGTGTACCAGGCCCCCTCAAAACACAAAGCAAAATAGCATCACCATTTCCCTTTTGAAGCTCTTCAAACATGTCTTATCACAATATACCCATGTGTGTGTTCGTATCTGTTTTCACAGGATCAGAATTCCAGTCCAGTCCTCCCCTATGAAGGTGTAACAATTACATTGCTGTTGCCCAACAGGTAGGAAAATGTAATGTCATCTAATTTCAGTAATGTGGCAAAATGCTTAGCTAATGGCTGGGTAGTAAGTTGTTTCCTGCTGCAGAGGTTCCTAAAAAGTTGGTCAAGCAAACCCTGCTCCCCAGACAGATGCCAGTCTTGCTGTTTCATAAGCTGTTTGTAATATTTAGAGGAATCTAGTTATCTTTGTAAGTAGGCTTTAAAAAAACAGTAGAAACAGTGACTAGTGACACAGTAGCTTTATGTTTAAGAACTAATTCCAGCCGTTTTCAATCACAATGGGGTCCCAACCCTCAGATTAAGAGGTCCTGTCCTGCTCTAATTTGTTCATGTTCTTTCATTCAGATTGGTGTGTCAACAGGTTGAATTTTCTGCTGCAGATCGCCTCTTCATTTCCTGTGGCTCACCAACATGAAGCCTGACTCGTTAGCCCAACTTCTTGCTGTTGAAGACTGCTAAGGACTATCCATGTGCCCAGCTGCTTCCCTCCTGCCTCATGTGTATATAGTCCAAAAGTTACATATCTATTCATGTTGTTGCACTTGGCAGATGTAAAGTTCCTGTCTTGTAGTTTTATAATAAATACCAAGAATCAGGATTGGTGAAACATTTATTGTGCCTGAAAGTGTTCTTTGATCAAGATTGGTATACTAACATCATGCTTTTCTCTCCTGTTCCTGACTTCTTGATTGAGTGATACATTGGTGAAATGAGCTGTTCACAGAAGTTGCTCCCAGTAAAGTCCCAAAAATTTTATTTTGTAATATGACTGTAACAATTAAGTGTACATACCATTAAGATAATTAGGTACAAATACAAAAACAGAATGTATATAGCCAAAAAGAAACTATTTGTTGTTAAAGAGTCGTTTAAACTAATGTAATTTTATGTGGTAGCTTTGGCTCTTTGACATTTGTGCCCATAGTTTTAAATATGAACTCATAGCCTATTGGGATTGTAGGGTAGGCTATGCTAAAAGAGATATGCATAACCAGAGGCACTATGCATTAATCCAGTTTTTAGTCTTTTGCTCCACTTAGTGTAGCTAAACCCCCTCACAAGGCATCACACTTTGCAAACTGCATTTAGGTACAAATAATTAGGTACAAATACAAAATGTATATAGTCAAAAAGAAACTATTTACAAAGGCAGGTGTACACACAGCTAAAAGCCAGGCTGAAAACCTGTGTACTGTCCCTGGGGATCAGGGAATCACAAATGCGCCACACACAGCAACTGGGAATGACTAGACGGTTTCCTGCCCCAAGGGACCCATGCTGCCAATAGACATAGTGTGTGTAGGCAGCGTATCTGTATTCCCTGTGGTCTGCCCCTGGCTCTCTGGCCCGTCCAAGAACAGTAACATCCTCTCTATACTGCCTATGAATACGGAGGTAGCCTTCGTCCAGGCAGTATTGCTGGAAATGGGGAAGGTTGCTGATGCAATTGGCAGGTATCTGCCCACAACACCGTCTCTCTCTGTCTGTGGGCATATCTCTGCAATTTCCACAACTACACCAAGTAACTCCTGGCAGTCCAGCTGATGGCGGGGGACCCTGTCTATTTTGGTGCATGGCAAGGGCATCAAACACCACCCCTGGCTGCCTTTCCAGGAGGCTGGTGGTGAGACACCTCAGGTCAGACATGTTCAGATGCTGTATTATGTTCTGAAAGGTGCAAAGGAAAAGATGAACATACCATTTTAGTCATAATGCAGGTATTCTTTGTCACATGAAATGTAGCCACTGTGCCCTAAGAATGGGAAGTTGCAGTTCTATTGTCAGTTGTAGAGGATGATTGCGTAAGGGATAACGTTCCGTGAGGCGGTCATTATCGTGGCATATCTCCCGACAGAGTGATGCAGCGCTGCCCGTGCCCTGCCGAGGGGCCGACCTCTAATAGTAAACAGAACGATTGGCTGTAACCACTGACTACATAGAGCATTTTAGTTACTGGCTACGTAGCAAGAACACCTGTGTTGCTGCCAGCCTCTCACGGTGACTGTTCTCCAAACGCCTCTGCTGGTCGGCGCGCTCTCTGGCTGCTCTGACAGCTCGAGCCGTCCCTGTACTGTTCGCTCCACGTCTGGGACTGACACCCTTTTCTTCTTTGCCTGGACCTTACGTTTGCCCACCCTTGTCTGACTCTATGCAGGGGGGATGTAATCTTCGTCGTCAGTCTAACAGCACCCGAAAAAAATACCTTATTACTATTTTCAGTTTTATCCATCCATACAATCACTACTACAAGCAGGCTAGGCCTAGCCTTTGCTAAGACTAGCTTGCCAAATGCCGCTAGCAAATTTGTATTTATTTCTCAAATTTCTCATTACCAACAATACCAGTGTGAAAAGCAAAACGTTAATAAAAACTGTTATATGTAGTGATGTTTACAGGGTCGGGCAAGGGTGAGCCGCTTGAAGAAGACATTTTCCAGATTTAGGAGTTTTTTCCCTAGGCGGAGATCATAGACAGTAGCGAAAACAGTAGCGAAGACGGAGACGGGGGAGGGAGGGGCTGAGGAGGAGAGGAGGGCGTGGGCAACGTGCGTTTCGTCGTTTCTACCACTAGCAAATCATTGTGGCAAATCATTGTTTTCCTACATGCTGCCCCCAACTGGTTTGGCGTGTGGAGTGTGAATTAAATAAAACGAAATCCTGACGGAGCGTGGATATTATACAATAACAAAGTGACAGTGACACTAAAGGCTATATATAGTGTTGTTGTGTAATTGATATGTGATTTATATTGATACATCACCCCATCAGTGACTATCCAAAACAGACCAAACCTGTGAGTAGAACTAGTGCTGACAGTTATAGACAGACACAGATCTGTAGCTGGAAACCATATATACAGGTACCCTGTCTCTGCTAAGTTACTGAAGCTAAATGTGAGCTTGATTAGGATTTGTATGGGTGCTCTCCTTGCATACTTATGTTGCTATTAGACATGGTGGTGTTAGTGGCTGTCCATTACATGCACTCTCCTCTCTGGTCAGGATATTAATATCAACCCCAATGCCTTTACAACATCATGGATACACTGAAATGCCAAAATCAGGCCTTTGAATGAAGTGGTAAAACAAAGTCCTGACTCACTGTGGACATCAAAGATTAGGGGGTTCCCTGAACCACTGGACAAACCCTCTTCATTGTGCAGTACTTTCAGAGTGTAGTAAAACAAAATACCAATGTAACATGTTGCTGAAGTTCTACCCACAGCATTAGAGTGTTTTGGATAGTCATCCACATAAATTACACACCAACAGTATATATATTTGTATATTTGTCACTGTCGCTTGTAATTTAAGATTGAATTTCAGTAAGGATTAATATGTGATATCTTTACAAATATGTGGGCCAGGGCATTCTGGAAGTGCAGAATGTAACATCAGTTAGCACACCTTGTGTTTACACAATATACTTGTAATGACCTAGTTAGGTTAAATAGGAATTCTCCTTAGTGTAAGTGTACTACACAAAGTAAGCATTTGTTTGCACAACTTGGAATTCCTATCCCAGATTAGTCTGTAATTTCAAGGCAATCGGTTTGCATGTTTTACAGGTTAAGTAAGGTTAACTAACTAACTAACTTCACAGTGTAGCAAAAACCTCTGCACTAACAGAAACGTGAGGTCGTGGGCTTGCCAAAGACTAATTGCAAAAGATGCATCCTACCTCATCTGTTGTCGTTTTGTATTCGAAATTGGGCTTTTCACAATCCAACGATATATCCAAAGTGCGAACTAGTTGGTGATGGTATATGGAAACTGGCAGTATGCATGCTACATGGAATTCTAACGGGTGCATGGCCTAATAATCAGGCAAGATATAACCCACGATCGCCATGGTCTCGTTATCAATTCGTGTTTGTAGTAATAATGGCAGCAACAATAAAACCATCTTGATCTTCATCATTTTTGACAGATCAGCAGCCTCTGGATGGTCATATGCATAGTTAGCCTACCTTTAGTTTGCATTTACATTTTAAACACTGAATCTACTGTCTTTACTGCCGGGAGAGAAAAAAATCCTGTATTCTTTTCTGTAGCCTAATATTCTTTTCTCGAAGTCAACTAGCCTGCTTGCAACGTCTCTCCTCAGCGAGTCACGTCACTTTCACTTCTATAGCTAGACTATAACGTTTAAAGGTGCCATGTGTAATATCCGCCAAAAAATCAATTCATACTCCACATTCCATAAAAGATGGAGGCAGTATACCTCCAGAAAGTGAGTTGGTCTACCCTAGAGTAACAACCGAGAAACGTGTATTGCAGTTTGGCTGGCGGTTATGTTGCCCGCATACCGCCTCTCATGGCCGAAGCTGGTATTATGACACCTGTCGGGCTGTGGCTAGTAATTTAGCATGCTAATTCTGGTTGATATCTCTGCAGCACTATACCTTGCCATTTTTTTAATGACATCATCGCCCTTATTTCTTCTCATTCTTTTGATGCGTGTAGCTCATTTTTTGGATATTTTTACCTCAATTCTTACACATGGCACCTTTAATCTATGGATAGCTATATTCAAAGCTATCCATAACCTTTTTTGCTATTTGCCTATTTGACAACAAATATAATGACAAACTGCGAATTTGTAGGCCTATATTAACAAAAAGCAAGGGGTGCTGCAGCACCCTCACCACCCACCTTCCCGTTGAACAGAGACTTCATTGATAGTGATAAATGGCATACTTGATGTTATGAGGACCCATTTGTCCAGGGTACCAGCACCACAAGGGTACCTCCACAGTTGTTTGTGTATGTGTGTGTGAGTGTGAGTGTGAGTGTGTGAGTGAGTGAGTGAGAGAGAGAATGTGTGTAGAAGTTACATACTTCATGCAGTGGACAGCAGTAATGACCCAGTCAGGGGAGATGAGGGTGCCTCCACAGGTGTTTGTGTGTGTGTGTGTGTGTGTGTGTGTGTGTGTGTGTATGTGTTTAAGTTACTTACTTGATGCAGTGGGCAGCAGTAAGGACCCAGTCAGGGGAGATGAGGGTTCCTCCACTGGTGCTGAAGAGAAGCCTGAGGCAGGGACAGACTTGTTAGTCATGTCCCAAACTAGGCTAATGCATTAACGATTAGATATTATCATATACACTCTATGCTAACTCTGGTGCTGAACAGAGACAGAGACAGGACCGCTAAATTCAGGCGAGTGTAGCTATGCTTGTTCAGTTGAGTTCAGCTAAGCTCAGCTTTGCTCAGGTGAGCTCAGGTGTCTCTCACCTGCCAGGGCCAGCTGTTAGGTGTGGCCTCCTGCCCGCCCACCACACGGCTCAGTCGGGGGGACGGCCGGCTTCCCACAGGAATAGTCCAAGGCTGAACACACACACACACACACAAAATGCATACACACCAGGTTCATAAAACATGTACACTATCAATTCCTCTTATTTCATGCATTGCTCTAGTCAGATGGTGTTTAAAATGCATAATGCAGATGCATAACTTACAGCTTGACCTGTTTCAGCCTTCTGGATGAGAGTTAGCCAAAAGCAACCCAATCAGACAGACAGACAGGCAATCAAGCAGACAGACATATAGAGGGACAGCAGCTTCACATAAGAGAACTTCTGATGGCAAATTTGAGTAAAAGTTGGTAAACCACCATTCTTACCTAATTTGAGGATGCTGATTCAGAATATTTTGTTTACCAAGCTCAATTCTGAGTTCTAAGCCACATAATCAGCATTTTAACATAAAATAGTGATTATTTTTGCTTATTTTTCCCTAAATTGGGTTAATTTCAAAAGTAATCATTAAAACCAAATAAAAGTATAGTTTATTAACATATTTAATGGGAACATGGTTACAGTTAACATGTAATAAACTCGGAAATTCTAATCAAAACACAACCATATTTTTATTGCTAACATAGTGAGTCACTCGTGGTGTTTCATGCATTTCATCACAATAACAAATTGCACAGATAACCTTCAACTCAGAATATATCCTACAGTACATATGAACATAGATAGCGGGAATAAGCCTAATGCAGAACTGCATCTACCGTCAGCAACAACCGACAAGTAAAAAACATTTTACTTTTAGTAACATTTGGCATGTGTGCTTGCCTCCATACTAGAGCTTGATAATGTGCTCTTCTAATATGCCATTGAGCAACATCACTCTAGAACAGGGATTCCCAAACTGTGGTACTCGTACCCCCGGTGGTACACGAGCTGCCACTAGGGGGTACGCGAGATGAAAAGGGCAATGGCGGAAAGGAGTTAAAAATGATTAATTAATTAATACTCTAATTAATTCATAAATAATACATAATTTCGAATCAGGTTATAATGATATGGAAACGTGAAATTAAAGGAAATCATTTGTAAACTCTATAATAGGGTATGTTTTCATTAAAAAATAAGCTACACACAATAGGCTACACGTGATTTCCTGCGGGCAGCCAGAATATCTGGCACGTTAGTTTCGTTGAAGTATAGGCTAGGTAGAAGGCTGTGTAAACATGGAAAACTGGCTAAAAACAGGGACACTGTCCAAAAGGCCTAATTAAAGCGATCGAAGAGGAGAAGCGAGAGAAACAGAGCAGGACACAGGTAACGATGGAATGGGATGGGGGGCAGACTAATGAAGGTGGAGATGGAACGCAGGGGGATAAAAGAAAGAACGAGACAGAAAAGACTGCGCGAAGAAAACAAAAGTATGATGAGGCATATAGCCCTAGGATTCACATGGATTGGGAGACAGACTGCCCAAAGCCACAGTGCGTGGTCTGCAGTGAGATGCTACCTAACCATTTTAATGTGGTTCTCCAGACTGTTTTTTTTTACGTGAGAGCTCATAGACCAGTTGCAGATTATGTTATCATGTAGGGCGGCTAATTAAACAACGATGCCTGGAATGCGTCAATAGAATGAGTTACTTTTTTATGTGTTGGATGGTGGGGGTACGCGAGCCGAGTCAGGATGTAGAAGGTGGTCCGCGGGGAAAAAAAGTTTGGGAACCGCTGCTCTAGAAAACATAGTGGCTCTGGCATAGTGTTATCACGATACCAAAATTATGACTTCAATACAATACCTGCCATAAATATCTTGATACTCGATACTGAAACAATATCCAAATCCTAAAATATCTGGAAAAGAAAGGACGCAGGCCTCCTCCAAGTGTATTAAGTCATTTGTGTTGAATTTGGTGCACTTTTGGTCAATTCTGGGCTTTAAACTTCTAAACTTCCTACATAATTGTGTGTGATTAAGTCCTTTATTGTTTGTTAAAGCTCATTTATATTGTGTGATGTTTTGGCAATAAATTACCTTTAAATAGCCAAAGTAGGCTAGATCAAGGTCAGTGCTCAAATTACTGCATGCAAATCACTTAATGCTATGCAGAAGAGCCTAATCTTTAGGCCATCTGATGTAGGCTACCCTAGGCCTTCCTGTGTGTATGGGATTTCTTTGACAGTTGCTAAGGAAAAAAAGTGAAGATAGTCTTCTTTGCTCCCAGTGTTATTTAATAAGTACGTTTTAACCACTCTTTGGGTCTTAATCAGATAGGCCTACACCTTTATTACATTACATTTGGCTGACACATTTTTAACCAAAGCGACTAACAACATGGTCACAGTTAAGTTTTAAAGCAATTCTCTTAACAATTTTAGGACAATTTAAAAACAGTAGAGTACAGTAAGAATAAGTGCATCAGCTAGTGCTGTTTTTAAACAGTTGAGTGTCAGTTCAAGGCGGGTGGTAAGTGCTAGCATCAGCAAAACTTGTTGTAAGTGGTGCTATGAGAGGAGATGTTCTCTAAAGAGCTGGGTCTTCAGGAGTTTTTTTGAAAAAGGAGAGGGATGATCCTGCCCTTGTAGGAACTGGCAGTGTGTTCCACCAACGAGGAACAGATGAGAAACGTTTGGATTGGCCTGACCGTATCTGTTGCAATATCTGTGTGCATTCCTACATTAGGTCTATTTCTTTGATAGTCAACATCATTTGCTACCACATAACAAATACCAAATAACAATACAAAAGTTTCTTACAAACTTTCCTGCATACTTCTTAAATGTGCTGCAGTCAGATGGGTGTCCTAAAGACATAACTAGATCTTGAGCATCTATTACCAGTGTTGAATGAGCAGTTTTTGCAGTGATCACTACTGGACATTCCACATTGCTAGACAGCACTTGAGTGAGGATAGACTTATTTCCACTTCACAAAAAACCATCGCTATCTGCAATAGCTACAGTACAGGGACATTAATCAGTTTATAGCTTAGGATTTGTCCTAGGTCCACTTCTCTTTCAGCATCATATGCAGTAATGATGCACTGGAGAACGTTTCTTTTTGTTGCACTATAAAGGATATCTTGTATAAATTTTGCAATAATGCAATCTCCATAGCACTGTTCAGCAACCCTCAAACAGGCACACTACCATTTTTTGCATGGCTGGAATTTGAATGATAGGAAAGAGCACCAGTGAGATGTTTTAACTAGGCAAGCACAGTCTCCTTTACAGTAAAAGAAAAATACAGTGTAAATCCTCTGTAAAGACTGACAACTGTTCATAATAATTAGTGACAAAGTACTTTCTACAGAAAAATGGGCAGTCACCTACTATCAATTTATTATCAAGGAATCTATTTTGCTTCTAAACGTCATACTGAATTTTAGTTATTATTTCAATTTATATTTTAATTTTAGCTTATTTTCATTTGCTACTTTAGGGTCATTGGTCAAATTGTTTACCGACTTTTCCTCAAATTTGCCAACAGGACTTTTTCTGAACGTTTCTTAGCTATCTGCTCTCCCTCTAATACAGATAGACAGACATGCAGACAGACAGACAGGCAAAACACAGACAGACAGACAGACACGTTACTTACCACAGGCAACCAATGCATTAAACACAACCAACAGCTTCATGTTTGTGTCTGCAAATGCTCTCTCTTGGCCAAGGCTTTTATACACACACACACACCTGCGCTGTAGCCTTACAATGGCATGAGCTAGACATCAGAATGAATAATTTCATGGGAAGAAACACAGCTGACCACCATGCTCAAACCTTACTAGCATATTGTGAAAGGTATGCATCATACTGTTCTCTGTGTGTGTGTACACATCTGTGCTGACTGCTGTGTCTTTCCTCTCAGCAGTGTAGATTAATGTGCTTCTTATCATGTGCAGGGACATCTCACAACCCTGTGGTGTTCCCACCTCTTGGCCAGGTGTGTTTGTGTTGCAGATGCGGGTGCATACTGTATGTGGGTGAAGTCCTAGGTGTGTGTGTGTGTGTGTGTGTGTGTGTGTGATGCGAGTGCATACTGTATGTGGGTGATGTCCTAGGTCTGTGCATAGCTGCCAACTCTCACGCATTGGCCGTGAGACACGCATTTGATTAGTTTCACACACTCAAACGCCACACCCCCGATTTCTCACGCTGAAGTGTCAACCCGGTCGGTCAGATGCCTGAAAAATGAGTTTAGCCTATCTATAGATCTATCTGTTAAGCCACGGTTATGCAATCAGAGACGGTGAGAGGGTTCAATAGCACCCTCTGTCTGTGGAATTTTCTAAATGTTCTCTCATTTGCGATGCTACTTCAGAAGCCATCCCAGGCGCATTCCCCCCGCATTTCCCCGGCTTCAGGTATGTGTAGTGCTGCTCCGGTACCTTTAAGCGCGCCGCAGCCGTGCCGTCGCTTACGTCATCACGCTGGCTTGTTGTCTAGCGTTAGCGGTAGTCTTTAAAAGCATGGAGCCGACACGGCCAGGCGAGTAAGCTCTGCCTGTGCCACGCAGTTCTGCATCAGCATTGGTTCTGCTGCTATTGCTTGTCCGCGAGCTATCCCTGCTGAGGCAGCGTTCGGCATTCCTACGGTTCCCTTTGGAGAGTGTTTCACTTGGTGACCTGCGTTCCTGCAGTAGCCCCTCGGTTTCATCTGTGCTCCGCATTTACGCGCTTACTACTTGCATCCTTTGCAGTGGTTTATCCAGTCTTCTTCCTCCCTCCGCGTTCTGGGTCCACATTCGTAACATTTGCCTCCGAGATCAGCTGGGTGTTCGGGCTCGGTGCATGTAAATATCAGGCTTTGGGCCGCCGGGTACTGTCATTCCCTCTTCACTGGGCCTACAACGAGCAGCGCCTCTGCATCGTCGGGCTCTGCTCCGGCTGCTGTTCTGCTTTTATTGAATGTCTTTCATTTATAGTATATTCTCACGCTGTTGCTTGTATCTGATCACGGCGGCACCCCACTTAGAGGGCATACGGCAGCGTGTGTGGGCCGACTGCAGCCAGTGTGTGCTGGAGTTTGTGTGTTGGTGTGTGTGTGCGTCCTTGCGAGTTTTGTGTGGTGGCGTGTGTGCGTGAGTGTGTGTGGGGTGGTAAGTGGGTATTACCCACTTACTATTGAGTACATTGTTTTGTGTTCTGGTTTACTTTGTTTCATCGTTTTGTGTTTTGATTTATTCTGTTAATTTATTGTTTGTGATTTCTGTACATATCCCGTAGGCATTGGTCAAGTTCACAGGGCCTGTGTGGGCCTCACATTTTGTCCCTCACGACTTGTTGTGCTGGTTAAGGCGCTTTGCTGTGCCCCCTCGGGGATGCGATATTTGCTGTGTGTGTATAGCTTGCTGTGCGTGTGTGCCATCACTGTGGTTTGTGAATTGCCTTACTACTAGCCCTGTGGGCTCAGCCATTGCCTGTGGGCACTGTACCGTGTTAATTGTAGTTTCTTTTCTTTTCTTTGGCAGGACCAGGGACGACCAGCAGGGGGGCCAAGCCATTGGTGGTGGGTATCCATGTCTGTGAGTTCACATTTATTGTAGTGTAGCGGCACCTGGGTGTGCAGTGCAGTGTATTTCACGTGTGGTCCTTCTGACCCACTCCATAGCTACGGTCCTCCCTCTGGTAAGCCCTCTGTCGTTTTGCTTTATTAATTAATGTACGTGTTTATTTTGGGTGTTTGTAACCATAAACTCACTTTCCCTCGGGGGATCATACTCCCCGGGGGTGGCGTAGTCGAAAGTACTTATTGGTTTCTGCCACTTACTACATATGGGATAATAGGAGTATTATTGAGTATTCTTCACGGTGAAGTGTCAACCTGGTAGGTCAAATACCTGGTAGATGAGGTTCAACTAAACTAAACCTATACATATGATATCACACATCATGTGAACGAGCGGAATCTAAGCTTTCCAATGATATTAGCGCCAAGTTGCTGTGATAAATGGTTCGCGATTATCATTGAACCGACGTGCAATTTAGGCTAATCATATTTGCATTTTGCACACCCATTACTCTCGGTTTAATATTTCACTAACCCTTCACACAACACGTGGCAAACCCAATATCACAATAAACAGCAAACCGTACCGAATACGAGGATATAAAGCATGCCTCTGTGCAATAAGTGGTTCCTGTGTAATCCGGTTTTGAAATTGCAACACATTTCTACATAGCCTCATTGGGACGAAATTATAATGTATTCTAATGTAAACTATTTGTCAGTAGGCCTACATACATTTTTGTAAATTGCTCAGCCATAGATTATCCCACTATCATGGTTCTTATATTGTCAGGTTTGAGCCAATCCCACTTACACAGATAAATGAATATATTTATATTGGCATGCTTCCTAGTGACATTAATGCAAACATATGAAGAAAATCAAATAACGAGACACAAATATTGATATAAAGCCTGACATAAGCCATTTGCAAACATTCACATCATGCAGATATGGGTACATCCTGAAAAAGAAATAGCATGTATAGGCTATGTATAGCATGTAAAATAGCTTAGGCTACAGCACAAATATTTCCATAAAAATAAGCAAGACCTCTGAATTTATTTTGAAAGTGCACCTGATTGATAGCCTGGCTAACGTCAGACCTCATCTCATTAAGATGGGGTCTGGAAACTAGACGTTCATTTTCTCGTATTTGAAACGTGGTTTACGAATGCCCAGAGCCGTTTATTGGGTTTATTGAATGTCTATCAAATGCGTCCGTACGTAGCTCATAACGGCTTCGGTGTGTCGTCATCGTCTTGCTGCCCTCCCTCCGTTCTGTGATTGGTCCCCTAACTGAGGCAAACATTTTGCTCCATGGAATCCAGGCTGCCTAGCAGCGTGAATAAAATCGTGCGCATAAGGCAGCATGGGAAAACCCAGGCTACCTGATTGATGCATTTAAAAGTTAAAATATACAAAAACATTTTTAAATTCTTACAAAAACACCCACCCACTTTTTAAAGTTGTTAGTTTGGACCCCCCCACTTTTGCCGTGCGAAATACCAGTGCTGTTTTTTTTAGCATCTGTTTAGTGCTTCATAGTCATTTTCATTGGATTCTCCCATTTGCGTGTAAATTGCTCATAAATCTTTTTTTTTTTTTTTTTTTCATTCTCCCATTCCGCTTCTGTCACACACACAGTGACAAGCGCCAAATCCCCCGCAGTGTTGAAGAGATCAGTCGTCCCCCCTCACTTTTGATAAGGTAAAAAGCCTTTTTGGTACGCCAAATAAATAATAACCTATAGGTTTACGCTAGGCTATGTAAAACTCCCCATTAACAGCATCACGTCACTAACCACAGCTAAGACTGCACAATCTCGTATTTACTCTGTTGGATATCTGAAGCCAGTTTGTCTACTTAGATACTGTAAATCCTCAAATTATGTCCGGGGTCTTAAGACAAAGTATAGGCCTTTAGGGGCAGGATTGTATTCGAGACAGCCCTTTATTTCTTATGCGAGTTTTATTTTGAGACATGCGTTTCTTGGAGCGGCATACTGGTAGGCCTTCAAAAGCATGACATTTTCGGTTTAGTTTGATATTTAATTTACTTTTGGACTGTTTGATTATATTGTTAAATGTTTGGACTGATGGGCACTGAAACTTGGGGAGGTATTTGATGATCACTATTATGTTCCATGTAGTTGAAGGAGTGTCGGAATTTCAAACAAACCATCTGCTTTCATGCATTCATTGAACGTCCGCAGGGCTGTAATGGAAACTTTATTGCATAGCCAGGTAGCCTATATATTAAGTTATTTTTAAAATATGCATGATTTACTTTTTATTAATTTTGTAGGCTGGCTTTATTTTGTTATATAGAAGTATCTAAATAACCTGTTAAAATGTACCAGAATTCAGGAAATTGCATCTAGTCCCAAAATATTTTTCTGGGGGAGAACCCCCATACCCCCCACTAAAATGTCCCACCCACTTTCAGAATGCATCCGACACCCATGGTCCTAGTAGTAGGTTAGATCCCTTTGATTTAATTTAACTCTGGGACCCTGGTCCCAGGGATTGATTACTGCATGGGCCTTCCGAGCCCAGGCCCAGGGGCCCAAGGTGTCAGGGGGCCCTGAAGCCCAAGCCTTTGCATGGAATCATTGCCTCAATATCAACACATCAGGATGTAGGCTATGAATCTGATTGAATTTAGCCAAAATGCACCAGAATACAGGATATCACATCAAACAAATGTAAAAAATTCTGGGGGAGGACACACAGGTGTGTGTGTGTCTGTGTGTGTGTGAGACTGCTGTGTTTTTCCTCTCAGCAGTGTAGATTAATGTGCTTCTTATCATGTTCAGGGACATCTCACAACCCTGTGGTGTCCCCAACCGTGTGTGTGTTGCAGTGCATATGTGGGTGATGTCCTAGGTGGGTGTGTGTGGGTGTTGCAGATGCGGGTGAGTAATGTCCTAGGTGTGTGTGCATGTGTATGTGTGTGTTGATGGGTATGAGGGTGGTGCCCCTGCCCTGTGTGTGTGATGCCCATGCCCATACCCTCAGGTGTGTGTGTGTGTTATCCATGCTGTGCGTGTGTGTGTGTGTGTGTGTGCGCGTGTGTGTGTGCGTGCGTGTGTGGTATCCATGACCTGTGTGTGAATGTGTGTGTAGGTGTGTGTGTCTGTGTGGTGTCCATGCCCTCAGGTGTGTGTGTGTGTGTGTGTTATCCATGCTCTATGTGTATTTAGCGATTTCTCCTTTCTTATGCTGTTCTTAGCTGCGTTGCAAACAACTGAACAAACTTGCGTTGCTTCATTGTCTGGGGTTTCTGGCGTGTGCTGTTAAGTAGTCTGATTTCGCTCACCTGCTGCACGCTCACCGTTACGCGCATGTAGCAGCAAGGCCGCTGTCACATGCACCCGCATGCAGGCACACCTCCTGGCAGATCGCCGCAACAGTGTGTGTGTGTGTGTGTGGTGGGAGTGTTAATGAGGGTGTGACCAGTACAAATATTAGGTCCTTCTCAGTACCTTCTCCTGTGTGCTGCACTTACTGACTACAGGTCACCCTGACCTACCGTGCCCCATACCTGCCCACCTTCCTCCTGCGCTACACACACTTCCTGTTCGTCCATCACAGGTGATGAAGACCACTTGGTCATCAGGGGGGTTTGCGTGTTGGGCTAATTGCAGCGTTTACCACTTGCCACTAGGAGGTAGTATTTCATTAAGACAGCTTACCTTACCAGCTCAGTTAGGAGTCGGCCATATTGTTGTTGCCAGCATTACAGACGTTCCTGTTACAGAGGTTGAATATTAAGCTGTGAACATAATTCATGTAAGTCCACTGTCATTCTTTATTAGTATTTTGTTGCTGTCAAGGTTGGTTAAGTTCCTACTGATATTTATGTTAGACATGTGCATGTAGGAATTACTGATTGTAGCTTTTGCTGCTATTTTGTGTATTGCTGCAGGGCTTCTTCATCTTTGTCATTAAACAAGTAATCTGACAGAGAAGTGTGGTAACACTTTATAACTAGATTTGCAGTTCCGAGGAACTGCAAGAGTGGGTTTGATCAGGGGCATGGAACTCGGCCTCATCCAAGGATTCCAACGGTACCTCATTTATGAAAATCGGGCACACGGATCAAAAGTTATCTGCATTAACGCAACATCCAATAAGCTAAAACGCATAAATATCGTGGTTGCTATGCTGGTTGCTAGGGCAATCGTGCTGGTTGCTATGGTGGTCACTAGGTTAGAAGGCCAGCGCCTCCTGAGAGGCCTGAAGGGTCAGTTCTGAGGTTGTTGGCTGCTGGAACCAAAAAATGGACTGCATTTTCTTAAAAGACAATGTGACTGAATGTGACTGAAGTGCGGGCAAACTTGTTTAAATGATCACACGACGCCTCCTTGCTGCTTTGTCATCAGCCTTTCTCAAACTTTTTTGACCTGAGGCCCAGTCAAGGCATACTTTGGGGTCATAGGGCCCACCTACATGAACCCACCCCCCATCAAATTGTAATGATATCACAATTATTATTATTTTTATACTATATTGCTATACATGCACTTCAAAACAGTCAATGTTTAAAGTGCTAAGATTGTTCACAAAAGTTTGTGAAAGCATGCACATCAGAGTACTGCTTTACTAATGTAAAATATAATTAGGCCTACAATAGTTTCATTGTTTTTGCATTGTTGCATGATGCTTGCATGAGAAATACTTCTCAAAACAACAGCAATTATATGGGTGCCGTTGTTTTGGGATGTTTCCCTCATGCAAGCGTCATACACTGATAGAGTATATATTAGGGGTTTGCACGGCGTGTCATCAGATTTGGACGTTGCCATATTGGAGATACTCGCCTCATTAGAAAGCATTAGGCACTGAAGTAAATCCCTAACATCGTCAAGGAAAATGGTTAATTATTGCCGTGTTTTAGGTTGTACCAATAGGTCAGACTGAGAAAAACATCTGGTGTAGGTATCAACTTCCAAAAGTTATTAGAAAACCAGGGAGAAAGGAGAATAATGCCAGAAGTTATCAGAGGAAGGGGGGCGCTTGTGGTTGAACTTGGTACTTCGTCTCCCTCACCCAACTCATATGGATCTGCGCTGCCAATAAACTGTAATTTCTCGAAACATCGCGCATTTTCTTGTGGTCCAAGTCCTGCCCTATATGCCTTTGCATCTTAGCCGCATTTTGATGAGCATTTTTGTTGTTTAGACATGGCTACAATCACGTAAGATATCCAAAGTGCATAATACTCCATTGTACTTCATTCACCGAGTATCGCCAATATGGCCGCGCGTGCTGGGTTACCATGGTTACCGGCCAGAACGTGACGTCCGTGCAAACCCCTAATATGCTATTTAATTACATTTCATTTGAATGCCTGAATGTAAGAATTCAGGAAACACAATACCAGCTTTTAACATTTCTGTTGTTTACTAGTTTATTACTAGTCTATTAGTGCTATACATATATTGAAATCACGTTTGCGATGCAAACCTTGATTAAGGTGATACTGGCACTGGTATTTCAGTCAATGAAGTCAGTGAAGCACTCGTCTGCTATGATAGCTACCTACAACTTTAGCATGTTGACTCACTGATAATGGTTTAGCCCTAGCCTCTAGCTAGCTGTGCATTAACGTTTGCATTTTGCCAAGTTTGGAATCATAACATTACGTAACTTTAGTTTCTATCTGCCATCTTTGTAATGAAAGCCTCGACATTTTAATCACTGTTTAAGTCGGTTCAGACAACTATTGGCATCGGTTTGTGATTTATTATGCTAACGTAACTTAACTGTATGGAACTTAGTCCCCATCTTCTATTTTGTTTGTTCTGCAGCGTCAACTTTTATCGGCTGGATTCTAGCATCTAACGTTACGATTGCCTCTGTTGGGTTTGCTTGATCAAGTAAGATACTTTCTGGGTTGTTAAAATGTAATGTGAACACATTCCCATAGCATTCCAAAATAGACCAGAGATGCTTGTACTATATGTATATTTGGAAATTTTGGGATTGCAATAACCATAATGATATCGTTAGGTAACAGCCATCGTTTCGGGGACTCTGATGACAGTGAAGAGCCAGAAAATGGTGACTTTGCATCTCTGAGGTACCTTCCAACTCGCCTGGTATATCAGTTGAAGCCTCAAGCCCAAGCCTATTGCACTGGCAAAGTAAGTAATACTCTCTTAACATTGAAATAACTAAATCATAATAATATTAATATTAGAGATATGGTTAACATTCTTAGTGCTAAAGACATTCCCCTCTCTTTGTATCTATTCCTCCAGCTCCACCATGTCGCCGAGTGCCAGGCAGCTGAGTCACTACCCCTCAACCTGGAGAAAACTGTTAAGGTAAAGACTGATCTCTGAAATAATATTGAATACAGTGGCCCCATCTATATTAACACAGCAGTAGTCACTCCATTTCAGATCAACAGATTGCATCTGCATTACCATCTGAGATTTTCTGCATACTTTATCCATTACTTTCAAAATCTCAGCCAAATATTTTGTCAGTTAAAACATCTGCATTCATGCAATATTGCCTGAAAAGTTCATTCATTATTATCAGATTGTATTGAAACACATTGATTTCAATGTCAATCCATTCATGGAGTTGATATAGATAGTGCATACCAAAATATTGAAACATACAAATTCATGTCCAGCATGACCAGAGATTTGATTTTGTTTGCCATTGTTTGGCCCTGTAGCTCTCAGCCTACCATGGTTAACAGATCACAACCATTTATCTCCCTCACCATGGGGCAGGACCGCAACACCTACACCTGCATTTAACATACGGAGAGTTACTCAAGGTAGGGACTGATCTCTGAAATATTAGTGAATAGAAAGGCCCCATGTGTATTATCAGTCATGGTTAACAGATAACTACCATTTAATACAATTTTTTTCCCCCTCTCGCACACCACCCACCTCACTATGGGCCAGGAACGGCAGTCCCTCCTCAACTCCCTCCACCCCCACACCAGCCCTCAACGTGCAGCGAACAGAGGAGCTTTGTAAGTCATGTTTCTTTTTTAATTTAATCTCCTTAATACCTATCTCATATATTGTATTGTGTAGGCATACTTGGCTTTGGATGCTACATACCATACACATAAACATATCTGTTTGATTACAGGTGCTGTGAGGAAAAACATGGTGACACGGTCTGCCACGGACACTGAGGTCACCAAACACGCAATCAGGTGTTTCAACCGGCGGTGGATCGGGCAACGAGGAGATGTGTTCCGCCTCCATCCACACAAATGGAGTAATAGGAGAAATAAGCATTAAACAATCTTTTTATTGAACTTCTTGTCATTCACCAGTTATTCATTTTCTGATATTTTAGCTGTGCATAGCGCAGTATTTCATTGAAGTTGTAGCCTATTAGATAAAATATTTCATGTCTGCACTGACCTAGGCCTATAAAGCACTAAATTAGGTTTTGACCACAAAATGAATGTAAAGTAGCCTAGGCAATGTAGGCTACTTAACAAAAACAGAATAGCTTATAACCTGTAACTTTCCATAAATGTCCATTTTATATTTCCATTGAGTAGTGATCACGTTTGTACAGTAAATTGATGTCTTGACGTAAACCTTTTCTGTTAGGTTTATTGACAGTATTTTTAAGTTAAAAATACGAGGCAATGCAGATTAATCGTAGGCCTATATTGCTGTAGTAGCCTAGTGATAGTTTTACTTTTATCCTATAGTTGCCTAGTTTTATCCTATAGCAAGAACAGAAGGAATTCTGAAAATGAGATAAACGGGTCCAAAACGGACACGGGCCAGATGAGCCTTTGAGTCCGTTGCGGGTCCGCGGCGGATGTATGTATCAATTTGCGGATCCCAAACAGACCCGCCGCGGAGGTAAGGTTTTAATCGCGGATGCGGAGTGGATGCAGTGCGGAGCCACGGCGGGTCCGCGATTCGCCTTTGTAGCGGATCCGTTCCTGAGAGCATCTGGACTCCGATACGGGTCCGTTTCGCGGGTCCGTTCCGGAAGGCGTCATACCTCCGCGGCGGAGTCCTTTTGCTGTGTGGGTTGTAAATGTGCTAACGCTTACTTGAACGTTCCCTATAGGCCTTTATCACTGCAGCCAAAGTAGGAAGTGAACAGCCCTGTTCCTGTGTGAGCACAGGTGTTTCTAATTAAGTGTCAGATTCGGCCACAGTTACTTCAACCAGAGGCCTCGTTAATGTTTTTAGGAACACCTGTGGTTTGCCTGCCAACAGGAAATTCAACAGCCCTGCTTCAGCTGCCTGTGGGCTGCCGTGATAAAGGCCTATTGTGGCTTGTGGGGTAGAATCTAACTTTTTAGCGCACGTGGAACACTAAATTATAAAAAAAAAATTACACGCACATGTTGAATGAAATTTGACTTGTGCTGCAATAATTAAATCAATATACAATTAAGACAATAAAGAGACCAAAATGTGTTAATTTATGTTGCCTAACAAAACCTATACAACAGAAAACGTTCATCTTAACACATAGATTTGCAATTGCAAACTCTACCGAAATTATTTGTAGCCTATGTGGCCGTCCTCACGTTATCGGTCATTGACTTGGGCAACAGCGTAAAACTTTATCAGGTGACCAGTCGGCTAAAAATGCTTAGTTGTTTGATGCTGTATGAGACATTTTACTGCACAACAAAATGATTACACGTTGGGCTTAGAGGGCAAACTGTACGATTTTACTTGATCTGTAAGACAATAAAGAGACCAAACAGTACGAGAAGGAGTTATAGTGGGCTACTGACTGTTGTCATTACATGAATGCAGAATGGGCATTTTTCACAGGTAATGAGGAACTTCCCGTTTCTTCTGTCACAAATGAATGTGTTAATACAACAGAAAACGCTCTTCTTAACACATAAATTTGCAAAATCTACCGAACTTATGTGGTTGTCACGTTATCTGTCATTGATTTGGGCTACAGCGTAAAACTTTATCTAGCTTCATCTAACTAGTTTATCAGTATGTGACCAGTCGGCAAAAATGCTTGTTTGGTGCTGAATGAGACATTTTACTGCACAACAAAATTACTACATGTTGGGCTTGGAGGGCAAACTGTAAGATTTTGCTTGATCTGTATGTTACCTGGCTGATGGGGCACGGGAGAAGCAGCCTGTCAGCGACCATGCCTGCTATCTGAAGACCTTACTGAACGGCTATGGTGCTGCGCATCTGGCGTGCCCTGCGCACGACCGCGCGAGTTCACGTGACAAAGGAAGAGAGATAGGCTGCTCGGGTGTGCGCAAGGAGGTGGCTCATTTCGGGGCATTGTTTCAGTCGTTTTTAATGGCTCAGGTTTTCAAAAGATCATTTCAAAACCGGGCATTTTCGTTGATAAAAAGGCAAACTTCCTAGTGCTTTAGCACCACCTAGTGTCTATGTATGCACACCTATAACTATAATAAACTGTAACTTACTGAGAGCTAAGGTAATTCTGATTCAGACTCTCAAGTAACATCCAAACAGTGTGATGAATGGCCATCACATAAAGCATATGACAACAGCAAATAGCTGTTAGCCTAACTTACTTATCGTTGACGTTGACACGTTCATAAGTGTACTGTTTTTCTTTTTAATAAACTGCCTGTAGACTTACACAGTTCTCAATGCTTCGGTTTACATGTAGATACCCTCATCAGTGTTGCGCGGTCTGCCCGAAATTAAGCGGTTGCCCGCGGATGACCGCGGTTAAGAGTCATAAACAAAATATTTTAATGATATTCGGGTCATTTGCGGGCGGGTCAGTTAAAATTAATTAAATATATATTTTCTACAAATAGGCCTTAAAATATCACGAGAAGGCTAGCTAGCATCAATACAGTAAAGTCAACAGTAAAGAAGCTGAAGAAGTGAGTTAAAATAATAAAGACACCCCTTCAGGAAAAGCGATAGGCTATGGGAAATATTGGGAAAAGTTCTTAAAGAAGATGACCGTAGTACAAGTTTCTTGTACTATGGTATATGGTCTATGTAGGCCTACTTCTTGCGAAGCCATTTAAGTATGACAGCCAAAACGCAGCCTACAGGAATAAATGTTATGGCACAGACTACACAGCCATATCTACCGGTATAGGTTCGCGCATGTATAAAAGTTACCTTAGTTTGTTGTGTTTGTGACTTTAAACAGTGGATGTGCTTTAGTAAAGCTTTGTGCTTCATTCAGCATTACAGTTCTTACGCTAACGTTTTGACCAGCAATGTATCTCTCTTGCCTACCTTGCCTCACCATTTCTGTTTTCGAAAGAAAGATGTATGTCCATAGCCTTCAAATCTTATCCTAGTGTTCTAATCCTTGGTGGTTGCGTGCATGCTTGCGCTCTTATTCTCATTCTCTGTCCTGCGCAAACATATGTCCTGCATGCCTACTGCGTGTAGTTCTAGGTACTGCATAAAGTTTAGCAAATAAATTAGTTTGTTTTACAGAAATGGCCTACTGTCACACTGTATGCAGGCTATAACCAAAAGCACACATTTTGTAAATAAGCGGGTCGGATCGCGGGTCGGGTATAATTTTGTCCTAATTAATATTCGCGGTCCGAGTTGCGGTCGGGTTGATTAAAATATCGGGCGACCGCGGGCCGCTTGTGACCAAACCCGCGCAACACTGACCCTCATTATGCTACGGTGTAAGTGTGTTGCTATTTGGAGCCTTGGTAGCGATTTATTGTTACTACGTTTAGTTCAAGCATCGTTGTTTGGTGGGTCAGGTGACGAGCCGTCGAATCACAGCACAGCACCCAGAATGCATTGCAACACACCGTCATGAAGGGACTCCTCGTTAGGTCGGCTTTAAATAGCATACAGAACCTGTAGTAAATTAACGTTGTCTGTAAGCTCCACAGATCGTGGCAAGACAATTTAATTGATTGTGGACTTCTTGCCGGGCAATGATGAGTAACTTAACTTGAATAGTAGTGTTGCGTGGATGTGCATAATATCTAGGGTTGGGTATCGTTTGGGTTTTATCCGATACCGGTGCTAAATCGATACTTTTAAAACGGTGCTGGTGCCAAAACGGTGCCTGAACCGGTACTTTGTTTTTAAAATGTTTTAAATTAAAATGGTCTAAAGCATGAATTGCTTTTTTTTATTGATAAGACAAATTTGAACATGAAATTGAACTGTTATATTCAATTTACTATCAATATCTCATTGCTCCTACGAATAATACATTTAAATGTTAAAACAGCATGACATGCATGCCCACACAATGGTAAGCTCTGCTTTCACGTTTACCCAGTGTAGGCGGTTTGCCATAAGGTATGTTAAAACCGCTTGCCATAGAACTGCCAGGTCATGAACAACGGCATTTGCAAGCAAGATAATCTAACAGGGACTCTACTTTCCAGTTAATTCAGTGTTTCCAAATGCTTCAAGACATTTCATGTCTAAACCCATAACACGCAATAGTTTTTAACATGTTAGGCTACATGTCAGTGTTGAAGTGTTTAGATTCCCAGCGCTAGCCTAGTAGGCATTTTAACAGCAACTATGGCTATGCGCTAACACCAGTCAATTGAGTTTAATTAGCGATAACGTACGGAGATGGTTTCGTAGCCTCTTTGACAGCTCAGTGACATCAGGTATGTAACCTACATATTTATGTTTTTGCCAGCTAACTTTTAACATGATCTTCATATTCATTGTGATGCTATATGGGCCTCATGCACATGAAAGATTAACATCATGCCATTATGTTGTTTATAATAAAATAAAGTTTTCACTTACAACTTTGCTGATAACATTTCAAATAAATGCCAGTTAGCACTGACCTAGACGTGAGGTTAAATTTTCATACCGTTACATCCCTAGACAGGAGCTCGCAATATTGCTTTAAAGTTAGCTACTTGGGCTCACGCAAGCTGTCAAACACTGTCCACTCGCCTATGTGGTGCACCCTTCTGGTTTATACATCCAGTGTTTATGTTAGCTAACTGTATCTGGATGTGTTGCTATCAGAGCAAGAGATGTCGCATGACATGCAGTGGTGCCTCGTATAAAAAATTAAATAAAAAGAACGCTATTTAAGCACCAACATGAGGCACCGAAATCCATGTTGTTATTCGATGCAGTTACTACCGTTTGCGTCGGCACCGGTGCCATATTAGAACCGTGTTTCGGTGCCCAACTCTAATAATATCTGAATGAATGTGTGTTTCTCAATGTTATAATCCAGGGGTTCTCAAAGTTTTGATTGGTGAGGGCCAATTCAGGAACCCAACATTGAACTGAGGGCCGCCAAAGGGGCGGGGGGAGAAAAAAAAATAACTGGAAAAAAATCCTATTTGTAATCATTTTAAAGACCAGGTTGCATCTCTACAGTTTCTATTTATTGCATGAAACATATTTTCATTCATAACTGAGGCTAAACCTGGCAAAACAATGCACACACAATCCCTGGGGTTCTCTACCCTCAACAGACAAATGTGGGATATAACAGTTCTGGTTGCAGTCCATTTCAAGTACAAACTTATTCAGAACAAACAGTCTCAGTGTGCCTTGCTTCCTATCAGTATAGGCCTTATTCTGGGCCAATTCCAGCTATCAAAGCACCACTGGAAAACCTGACGGCTACGAAACACCACTAAACGGAGATTCATTCTTTTCAAAGCACACAGTACAGTTGTAACATTTTTACAGATGTTATCAGATGTTATCGCGGGCCGCCAGAAATGTTTCCGCGGGCCGCCATTGGCCCCCGGGCCACACTTTGAGAACCTATGTTATAATCTATGCAGCTGTTTACATGACTAAGTTTGAATGGAGCTAGCTGGGCATTGAATCGGGCTTAATGGATTGGGGATTATTTTTATTTTTATTTTTTTAAATGACCTGTATGAACATGGATTCACTTTAAAAAAAAAAAAGATGGCAGAGCGCGAATCTTTTTTTACATGATTTGGTGCTGGCAAGGCATTGAACTGGGCTGAATGGATTTGGAAAATATATATATATTTTTAAATTACCTGTATGAACATGGATTCACTTTAAAAAAAGATGGCAGAGCGCAAACACTTGGTGCTGGCAAGGCATTGAACTGGGCTTCTTTCAAGGATTCCAACGGTACCTCATTTATGAAAATCGGACATACGGGTCAAAAGTTACATGCACACACCTTCATATACACAGACAGCCCAGCCCAGCCCATTAGACATTGTCAGATGGCTTCCCACACAGCAGTAGACTCCTAGGCGGATCCGCCTTCAAGACGCCAAACCCGCGTGACTGTCGCATTCGTTTTGGTGCCGCACAGAGGATCAGCTCCGCCTCCAGGCGGCCCCGTAAATTCTACTGTCAAACAGCGGATCCTGAGTGGACCCATGTCGGATCCGCGGGCGCGGACGCGCATTTACTGTAACGGTTGAACATGACTGTACACCAAGAGCCAAGAAGAGTCATACTAGTGGATATTTTCTTTGCTGGGACACGGTTGCGCTGAACCCTCTCGAGTAAGTGATATTTATTAATATATTGCGACATTCACAATAGCTAAACATTGGCCTTTGTGGTTTTATAATCATCATGTTTATTAATTGTAATGACGTTGTTTGATATTAGGACGTTAACGTTAGTGCAACCAGAGACGTTTGTCATTTTGTGCAACAGTTTGTGCAAAGTTAACGTTATTGTTAGCTGTGATGCTCATATGAGTCTGTAGCCTATCTGGTTTAAAATGGGATAGCAATTTCGGCAGAATATGTTATGGTAGTGTGATTTAAAAAACACACATTGTTATTTAACATTGGTCTGGTCTTGTCTGTTTTAATGTGTCGCTGTTGTCCATATAGTGCTACTATGCTAGCGGCATATAGCTGCTAGCTAGCATGCTGCTAGGCGCAATTGCATAAGTTATTGCTAATGTCTATTAGTGCTATACATATATTGAAATCACGTTTGCGATGCAAACCTTGATTAAGGTGATATTGGCACTGGTATTTCAGTCAATGAAGTCAGTGAAGCACTCTGCTATGATAGCTACCTACAACTTTAGCATGTTGACTCACTGATAATGGTTTAGCCCTAGCCTCTAGCTAGCTGTGCATTAACGTTTGCATTTTGCCAAGTTTGGTCTCATACGTAACTTTAGTGTCTATCTGCCATCTTTGTAATGAAAGCCTCGGCATTTTAATCACTGTTTAAGTCGGTTCAGACAACTATTGGCATCGGTTTGTGATTTATTATGCTAACGTAACTTAACTGTATGGAACTTGGTCCCCATCTTCTATTTTGTTTGTTCTGCAGCGTCAACTTTTATCGGCTGGATTCTAGCATCTAACGTTACGATTGCCTCTGTTGGGTTTGCTTGATCAAGTAAGATACTTTCTGGGTTGTTAAAATGTAATGTGAACACATTCCCGTAGCATTCCAAAATAGACCAGAGATGCTTGTACTATATGTATATTTGGAAATTTTGGGATTGCAATAACCATAATGATATCGTTATGTAACAGCCATCGTTTCGGGGACTCTGATGACAGTGAAGAGCCAGAAAATGGTGGCTGCATCTCTGAAGTACCTTCCAACTCGCCTGGTATATCAGTTGAAGCCTCAAGCCCAAGCCAATTGCACTGGCAAAGTAAGTAATAATCTCTTAACATTGAAATAACTAAATCATAATATTAATATTAGAGATATGGTTAACATTCTTAGTGCTAAAGACATTCCCCTCTCTTTGTATCTATTCCTCCAGCTCCACCATCTCGCCGAGTGCCAGGCAGCCGAGTCACTACCCCTCAACCTGGAGAAAACTGTTAAGGTAAAGACTGATCTCTGAAATAATATTGAATACAGTGGCCCCATCTATATTAACACAGCAGTAGTCACTCCATTACTTTCAAAATCTCAGCCAAATATTTTGTCAGTTAAAACATCTGCATTCATGCAATATTGCCTGAAAAGTTAATTCATTATTATCAGATTGTATTGAAACACATTGATTTCAATGTCAATCCATTCATGGAGTTGATATAGATAGTGCATACCAAAATATTGAAACATACAAATTCATGTCCAGCATGACCAGAGATTTGTTTTTGTTTGCCATTGTTTGGCCCTGTAGCTCTCAGCCTACCATGGTTAACAGATCACAACCATTTCTCTCCCTTAGCACCTCACCATGGGGCAGGACCGCAACACTCTTCACCACCTCAACTCCCTGCACCTGCATTTAACATACGGAGAGTTACTCAAGGTAGGGACTGATCTCTGAAATATTAGTGAATAGAAAGGCCCCATGTGTATTATCAGTCATGGTTAACAGATTTAATACAATATTTTACAATTTAATACTACCATTTAATAAAAAAAATTTCCCCCTCTCGCACACCGCCCACCTCACTATGGGCCAGGAACGGCAGTCCCTCCTCAACTCCCTCCACCCCCACACCAGCCCTCAACGTGCAGCGAACAGAGGAGCTTTGTAAGTCATGTTTCTTTTTAAATTTAATCTCCTTAATACCTATCTCATATATTGTATTGTGTAAGCATACTTGGCTTTGGATGCTACATACCATAAACATAAACATATCTGTCTGTTTGATTACAGGTGCTGTGAGGAAAAACATGGTGACACGGTCTGCCACAGACACTGAGGTCACCAAACACGCAATCAGGTGTTTCAACCGGCGGTGGATCGGGCAACGAGGAGATGTGTTCCGCCTCCATCCACACAAATGGAGTAATAGGAGAAATAAGCATTAAACAATCTTTTTATTGAACTTCTTGTCATTCACCAGTTATTCATTTTCTGATATTTTAGCTGTGCATAGCGCAGTATTTCATTGAAGTTGTAGCCTATTAGATAAAATATTTCATGTCTGCACTGACCTAGGCCTATAAAGCACTAAATTAGGTTTTGACCACAAAATGAATGTAAAGTAGCCTAGGCAATGTAGGCTACTTAACAAAAACAGAATAGCTTATAACCTGTAACTTTCCATAAATGTCCATTTTATATTTCCATTGAGTAGTGATCACGTTTGTACAGTAAATTGATGTCTTGACTTAAACCTTTTCTGTTAGGTTTATTGACAGTATTGTTAAGTTAAAATACGAGGCAATGCAGATTAATCGTAGGCCTATATTGCTGTAGTAGCCTAGGCTAGGCCTAGTGATAGTTTTACTTTTATCCTATAGTTGCCTAGTTTTATCCTACAGCAAGAACAGAAGGAATTTTGAAAATGAGATAAACGGGTCCAAAACGGACCCGGGCCAGATGAGCCTTTGAGTCCGTTGCGGGTCCGCGGCGGATGTATGTATCAATTTGCGGATCCCAAACGGACCCGCCGCGGAGGTAAGGTTTTAATCGCGGATGCGGAGTGGATGCAGTGCGGAGCCACGGCGGGTCCGCGATCCGCCTTCGTAGCGGATCCGTTCCTGAGAGCATCTGGACTCCGATACGGGTCCGTTTCGCGGGTCCGTTCCGGAAGTCGTCATACCTCCGCGGCGGATCCGCCGCGGAGTCCTTTTGCTGTGTGGGTTAGAACTCTGCCAGGTGCAAGCTTAAAGGGGCCCTATTATGGTATTATTTACTGTTTATTATTTAATTTGTTGGGTCTAATAGAATCGATTTACAACGTTGAAGTGTCGTCGGCCATATTATTTTCCATCATACGTCTATCAGTATTACAACCCCTATGTGAAACGCCCGGTTGCTGAGAATTTTGAGGGAGTTAGAATCTTGGCGCTGACAGAAACGTCTCGTCAGACATTTGTAAGTTAGGCGATTATGGCGTCAGTGCTGCCTTACCAATTTGAACCAGAATCCGACCCCGAAAGCGATAATGGAGCTGATGGAGCCAATGATGAGCGCGATGTTAGTCGTAGATTGGACCAAGACGTTTCACTGTGGTAAGTTTTTGTTTATTCTATTATCCACACCTGATTTACGAAATGTATCTCTATAGCCTAGCGTCTAATTTAGCCCGAGGCTAGTAGGCTACTCGTACTAACAAGCTTTATTTGCCTGCCTGACATGGAATATAAGTGAACTGCTTTTGTCTGCCAAAAATAGTTAGTTCTATAACTTATAACATCTTTGTTACTTAGGTGCACTTGTGGGAATTGTGCCACTATGCCTAGTGAAGTGGAGAACGTCTGCTGCAGAGAAATCACAAAGGTAAAACTGATAACTGTAACTTTATGCTAGGCTACTACACGGTTTGGTGTTTATTTCTATGGACTGACCTAATGTCCTAGCATAACATCCCCTTTAGATGAGTAGCTTAGGCCTACTAGTGAACTAGGCTACGCATGTTTATGACATCTCTAGCATAAAGCATCAGCATTACACTTGTAATGGTAAACGAGTGATCTCACCAGTTCATTGTAGTCTCAGCCAGGTGCATACTGTATTATAATCGTTGTTATGTAAAAAAACTAATCAATGATACATTTTTATAATTAATATGTAATGGTAAACCGAGTAATCTCACCAGTTCACTGTAGTCTCAGCCAGCTGCATACTGTATTATAAATCATTGTTATGTAATAAAAAAAACTAAATCAGTGATAACTTTTTTTTGTAAATAAAAGTCTGACAAGAAACCATGTGGCTTCCTGAATCAATATTGTCCATGCAGTCATGTAGCACTCTGAACAATGATGATGCCAAGGTCACTTGTTACACAGTAGTAGTTCTTGTCTTATTTTCTTTATTAGGTAGTAAGACGAATGAGCCAAGTGCCAATACCCATAATGTGCATGACAGAACATCCAGGCCTAGAACCTGTGTGTCTAAACCCATACAGTCTGCAAAATATCTACAACATTTACAAATATGATTACGGACCTGTTAGGCACAGAACAGAAGAAGAGTAAGTTACTTTGGCTGTAATAAGCTCTTACTAAACAAAACAAAAGCATTATTCTTATGTAATTTGTATGCATGTAAACATTGATGACAATAGTGCATAGCTTCTTCCATAGAGTATGAACCTTTGAGGTAATATTTGAAGAGTTTGGTTTCAAAATGCTATATCTCCATTTTTAAAAACATTAAAAAGTCATGTTATTCAATTGTGTATTTCAGATAATATCAGTCAACTTGCTGTTTTGTTGTTTTGATTGAGTAAAGGTAAATCAATTAATGCCCAATTACAGTTCTACTGAAATTACTTGCAAAACAAATTGTAAAAAAATAATAATTATTTATCAAAGTTCTTTAAAATGGTCGATGTAGCGTTTTGGAACCAAACTCTTCATTTGAAAACAGTTGAACAGAGAACTGTGCCTTGTCCCTTCAGGCGTTTGAGGCATCTTGCCTATCGCAGCTTTGTAAGCTGGTGCTAGGGCTACTTAGGACCTAGTAGTCGGGTCATCATCCCGTCATGTGTGGTGCAGCGGATACGGCAGCAGTTCCCGTCTGGTGATTACATAGGCTTCAGACCACCTATTGATTGAAGCGGGAGACGTGACGGGCAACCAGCTCAGCCTTTGGAGTTTTCGGGAATTCTGCTGAGAGGTCTGGAGGGATGGGGATGGTCTTCAATTCCTCTGCAAAAGATGTAGGGTCCTCAAAAACTTCCTGCATGAGCAGCCTCGTGAGTTCACGTACATAGTCTGGAAGATATAGCATTCAAATCCAATAAATGTATCCATAACAATCTGTAAACTGTTGTGGCTGTATTTAAAGAAACTCTTTAACAAACTTACTGAAGGTTGGATTTGTTTTCACGGGCTTCACAATGCCTTCCCCCCTCTTCGCCTTTGGAAAAACAACCTTGAAAACGGCCTGTCCTGTAGATGTTGTGGCTTGCTCCCGCATAGCATTTTCATTGTGGTGCATTGCTGCTAGATACAACCTATGGTAACAACACAGCAAAATTATTAAATACATAGAATGACTGACAGTCATCTCAATCAGTCACTTTTAAAATAATGACATTGTGTATTACCTGCACAACATTCCCATGAAGGGGAAAACTACATTCTTTGGTGCAAAACGTAGTATCAGGCTGTGGAAGGACTCTAGCGATGAGGTCTGGTGATGGTGGCTGAGTTTCTCTACATCCTTCAGGACTCTCTTGTTGAGCAGTATTTTCTCAGCTTTGTGAAGTGCAACTGATCCTTCAGTAAAATAAGAACACGTGGTGAAATATCAACCCCCCTGCATCACAACAAAAGACTGGAAAAATGTAATACTTGATTTTCTGAGCAAAGATAATTTGGCACATACCAGGTTGTAACCATTTGCTAGGGTCCCTTGAGACGTGGTCGGGATGCAGACATTTGGGGAAAAGGGGGTCTTCATGAACATGAACATTTTGTAGGTGGTTTAGCAGTGATGTCCATTTTGCCACCTTTTCTGGTCCAGTGCTTGATGACGTGGCACACCAGTAGACATGGTTTTTGATGCTCTGTAGCCACTTCTTCAGAACATCACAGTCTTCATTGTGCGAAGCTTTCTCAAGTTTCTTGGACAAACCTGTTTACCACACACACTGATTATACAATCTGTTAATTGCTAATTTCAAAGTTTAGGATATGAATTAGGAAAACACTTTACCTTTCTCAAAGTGCCAAACGTCATAGAACTGAGTTACGCTGCGTTCCCTCAGAAATTTCTGGATCTGTGGATGACGGTCTGTCACAATGTAATCCACCTTCAATCCATTCGACTCCAGATGATCTAGGCATCTTTTCAGTCCTTCCTTCTCCATATGATAGCTGCCACCTACTTCATTGCTCTGGTAGTGAATGGTCATTACAAACAAAAAACATTAGACAAAATCACACACTTTTAAGATTCAAATTCAAACAAATCCAAAGAGAGAAACATACCTGAACAAGTTGGATGTCCATAATGGTGTTGCTCTCCAGATTCATTAGAGTGTAGCTGCCAAACTTTGCGGAGTGCCCTAAAATAATGTATTACAGAGTGTGTAAAGCTTTTCAGCACACCATCAAGGGATGTCATATGATTCAGAATGCAAACTAATAATTTAGTTGCCAGAATATTTCAAATTTCTACAAACCTGGAGAATCAGCCCTCATGTCTCCTCCTACTGCAACCACCCCACCAAGGTGCAATTGATGCTGGAAATGACTCTGCTGATCCATCTTCCACTTGTGAACAATAGCCGGTTCCATGTAATTCCTTGCATGCCTTCTGAAGGTGTCATACTGAAATATCTGGAGTTGCATGGCCTTGCACAGCTTTAAAGAAAAGACAAATAAGAGGCGTTTTAGACCAGTTTAGTTCATCACTAGAAAGATTCACATGTTTGAAATGGTAAAATGCTTACCTTTTCCAGTTGGATGAAGGAGGTCCCTGTAAAGTAGGTAGCCGCAGAAAGTTGTAGGTTGCCGACAGGGGTACTTCCAACCATGGGCTGACTCTCCCACTCTCTGAAGTAACTGCAGTGTGGACATCGCTGAGTGAAAGCCACATAGGTTCCCATCCTTCGTCGTTGGAGATTACAGCCCTTCTTACACACTGGACAGTTTTCAAACAGCTGTTTGAGGCAGCTTTCAAAAACAATATACTTTTCCTCATCATGTGTGGACTGTGTCTCAAACCTAACAGATTAGAAACACAACATAATATTAGCTTTTAAATATGTTTTCTAGAATATTAGCAATGTTGTATCGCTGGTAACCATATACTGAAAACAGTAGCCAATACTGCTTTTAGTACAGCCAATACTAAACAGTAGCCAATGCTAAAAACTTACGAGATGTCAGATTCCTCTGTAAGTACAGAATCTCCAGGGTTGTAAGTCGAGTCCAGAGGCTCCTTATGAAATTCATTTGAGGAGTCGCTCTCCTCCTCGTCCTCCAACTCAAGCCGTGGTCTCTTGCTAGGTCGACAGCCTGGGCCCTTTATTGGTGTAGACGCCAGTGGTGAGTCTATACCAGAAATTATTCCAGTGCCTACACTGAGAAGAGGCAGCTTTGTCTGGATACCTACGAATAATATAGACAAATCTTATTAGAAAATAAAAAATAATTCAGCTGATGATTTTGTCCTGGGTACTGAAGATATAATACAGAGTAGACCTTGGTTAACAACTACATCACACAATACCTTTGCTTCTCATGTGTGCCGTTTTCAGCGATCCCATGGACAACTGTGTGCCGACTGAAGTCGTCTTCAATGGCGCACTTTGTACTCCCACAGAATGCATTCCCACGGTGTTACTTGTCTGGGTTCCCGCCGAAATAAGCTGAGGAGAGTCGGTCTGACATCCGACGTGCTGGAAGGGGCTATATGGGGCACTGGAGTCCTGTAATTATAACACCAAAATCTGTTACGAAAATAATTTTATACAACCTAACAGTTAACATCTGAAACAAAAACTATAACCATTCAACCAAATAGTACCCCTCACATAGCTGACGTTAATTGTCCGTAGACGGACTCTGTTACCGTTTAGAATTTGTTTGAGATCCCCCGCGAAAACTAACGTTAACTTATAACGTTAGGCTACAAATAACACCAGTGACAAATTAATCAGCCTTGCGTCAAGACTACAGACTACTACTTCGCTCTACTTCAACATGGTAGCCTCACTATCAGAGCTAACTGCTACACATTGGTTTAATTATACCACTGAGCTTGCTTTTAAGCTACTGTAATTACACCTTTGCTCAGCTCAGACCACGAACTTAGTCAGCCTCTAGCACTAGCAGTTAGCTATCTCCGCTCGCAAGCTTGTAGGGTTAATTACCCAACTAACGTCAACCTTACACACAACAACTTTTGTTAATATCAAAAAAGGTTTACTTACATGTCGAGCGACATCTTCACCCATAGGGCCACACAAAGTTGGAACAGCATCTTCCCTCAGAGCAAGCAGCTTCGCAAATCCTGTGCTGAACAAACGCAGGTTGCTGAAGCAGCCATCCGTGAAGTGACGGGGACACAGAAAAATGGTCGGTAAAGTTGGGGGAATAGAGTTAAAAATAAACTCTAGCCAACAGGTACGTGTAGGCTCTGCCTTTGGCAAAGCATACAAGGGAGACGTCCCTTCACAACGAAGAAAACACCTTCTACCCATTGCTAACCGAAACTTTACTTGCTGAGAAACGCGAAATCGAACTGTTCTAGACTGACTGTGAAATCATCTGATGACGCTGTCCCATTTACTCCCAGCAAAAGTACGAGGTTACGTCACCTCGTACCGGAACTAAAATAAAGCAACGGCTGAAATTCGCATCGAGGCGTTTCTAGGCAGCTCAGTAGTCTGTCTTTGCGATATTCATTTACTCCCCCCTAGTGGTTACTTTTGATATTGTGTCTTTGCCGACCATTTACATACACAAAAAGCTATGTAATCCACGATAGGACAAGGAAAAAACGAAAAAGCATAATAGCACCCCTTTAAGCAATTAGAGCTGTGATGTCACAATCGAAATTTGAATTCTGAACATTCCGCCATTCATTTCAATGGGGCTGAAAAACGCAGAAAAACGGGAATAACGCGAAAACGACAAGGGCGAGCGACACGAAAGTAACAAGCTCCCTACACCGGTTTGGGCCTGAATTTTTGGAGTTGGAACCGTGTCGATAGCTCAAACGGTCTAGGAGCAGTAGTTCGTACAAAAAGTGGGTGAACAGGAATAATAAGTAAACTAGAATTGCGGTTCCGAGGAACTGCAAGAGTGGGTTTGATCAGTGGCATGGAACTCGGCCTCATCCAAGGATTCCAACGGTACCTCATTTATGAAAATCGGGCACACGGATCAAAAGTTATCTGCATTAACGCAACATCCAAAAAGCTAAAACGCATAAATAACATGGTTGCTATGCTGGTTGCTATGGTGGTCGCTAGGTTGACATTACAGGGGTGGTTTCTAGGTTGTTGCTAGGGTAATTAGTTAGTTGCTAGTAAGCCATCTTAAGCTGACTGCATAAAGTGATTATTTTAAGAGATACATTTTCAAACCAGAACTGTGTATAGGTCATAGTTAAAAACGTATCAGAATCTCAGAAATAATCACGTAATGCAGCCAGTTTAAGATTTTTTAAGAAGTCAAGTCAAGTTTTTAAAGGCAATAAGATTTCTGCTAACTCTCTTCTGGCTGCGGTTAAAGGCCAGCGTCTCCTGAGAGGCCTGAAGGGTCAGTTCTGAGGTTGTTGGCTGCTGGAACCGAAAAATGGACTGCATTTTCTTAAAAGACAATGTGACTGAAGTGCGGGCAAAGTTTGCACAGAAATGTACGATTTTTCCCACCATCATCGACCTTGTCATAAAACTTGTTTAAATGATCACACGACGCCTCCTTGCTGCTTTGTCGTCTACATCAGCATTTCTCAAACTTCTTTGACCTGAGGCCCAGTCAAGGCATACTTTGGGGTCATAGGGCCCACCTACATGAACCCACGCCCTCCTCCCAACCCCTATCAAATTGTAATGATATCACAATTATTATTTTTATACTATATTGCTATACATGCACTTCAAAACAGTCAATGTTTAAAGTGCTAAGATTGTTCACAAAAGTTTGTGAAAGCACGCACATCAGAGTACTGCTTTACTAATGTAAAATATAATTAGGCCTACACTAGTTTCATTGTTTTTGCATTGTTGCATGATGCTTGCATGAGAAATACTTCTCAAAACAACAGCAATTATATGGGTGCCGTTGTTTTGGGATGTTTCCCTCATGCAAGCATCATACACTGATAGAGTATATATATGCTATTTAATTACATTTCATTTGAATGCCTGAATGTAAGAATTCAGGAAACACAATACAGCTTTTAACATTTCTGTTGTTTACTAGTTTATGTAAATCGCATAACACATGAACTGTTTACATACTATTACTGTACACAATAATACTGTGCCCATTCATTAACATATATTAAACATCACAGTGTTTCCCCTAGAAATTTTTCCAGCAGCGGTGCTATTACTTGGCGGGGGGGGCGGGGTATTTTCAGCTTTCTTTTACATTATAGGTTAAAAATGATAGAAGAAAAATGAAATGGCACAACCCAGAAAAAGATTATTTACAATTTATTTAAATTTGTCTTAATGGCAAAGACCACACCCAATCTGCGAGCACTTAATTTTTCTGGGCTTTTCAAAGAACATCTCTCATGCTCTTTGGTAATTGAATTGAATTGTGGGGGGGGGGGCATTAATGCTGACACGCATGCACGTAGCCAGATGCTCTCCTTGTAGTCTATTTCTCAGTCCCAAAACAACATACCCACGTATAAAAAAGTAAATACTCACTTTTCTTCTACATCACTCCCACAGTTACCATACAACTCACTCACATTTAACTCGAAAAAGACCTAGGCTACTTGATTGAAGTGCGACCGTTCGTCTCACCGTCAAGAGAACGCTGAAGTTATGAGAACACGTCTTTCTGATAAGAGAATGTAGGCTCCTATATGTCTAATGCCGTAAACGTAGAAAAGGTCTGTTTGTGATAGCCTATTATAGCTAAGTGGACAGAATTTAGGCTATACGTATATGCCAACATATGCTCATATTTCCTTTAACTATCAGACAGTTTAAACAGGCCTAGACTGTGTTCGCCTAGCTTTCCCATGCAAACATTACATATAGCCCTACGCTAACGTTACAAGTCTAGGCTACAATTAACGTTAAGACCATACACCTTGTAGCACATTGGTTTACTCTATTGCATTACTTACGTTTTAATAATTTGTCGTTGAATGTTGATGGAGGCTCATCTTTGGGAAATCAGCTCTCTGGATAAAATTGTCAGCCGGAGCAAGAGTTCTCAGAGTTGACGACACGGGGGTAAATCCAATCAGCAGAAAGAACCGCATCACAACAGTAGGCTAAATCGCAACAAACTTTTTTCCCCCCATGTTAAATTCATTTCGGTAATCATGAATTGGTTTCTTTTATTTGATGTAGGCTAGGAGAGGAGGATGCATGTTTCACATTAGTGTCAATGTGTCAAAGCAGGCTTTGGATCAGAGGAATTGCTCAAGCTTATATGGCATAGGCTACAAGCGAATTCACGGCATACAAACAGCTTCGTGATGAAATATAACTAATATCATTTTTTATTGTCACCAGGCCTATAAGTAGGCTATTTATTGTGTAACCTACAAGTGAACGATGACACCATAGGCTACACTGTGGCGGAGCAAGACCCCATCAGTCGGATAGCTAAACAATGTAACCGTGTTCAGAACGTAGGCTAGCCATATGGGCTGCAGACTTGTCTTTGGGCTTGTAATCACCTGACACATCATGCCGCATACACTGATAAAAATATTGAGCCTGATCTACTTAAAAAAGGTAAGGCAACTTTTTGCATCAGATTAATATGTAGATAAAGCAAGGCTGGTCTTTGTATAGGCTACTTAATTTCTTGTGTGTAAGAAATGAGTTTTGGAAGTAAAGTCAATATAAATTTATTAAGTAAATTCAACTTAATTTTTCAAGTAAAGTCAACTTAGTTTTGTAAATGACTGAACTTAATTTTATGAGTAAATTCTACTTAATTAAACCAAGTTGACTTTACTTGCAAAGTTAAGTAGACTTTACTTCCAAAACTCATGTCTTACATTCAAGAAATTAAGTAGCCTATACAAAGACTAGCCTTGCATTATATACATAATCATCTGATGCAAAAAGTTGCCTTACCTTTTTTAAGTAGATCAGGCACAATATTTTGTATCATGTTTCCTCTACTTAAAAACTTAAGTAAAAACTTAAGCGTCATCTATGTGTTATAAGACAATCCTCTTGTCAAGATATGCTGCCAAACAATCTCAGATATAATTATGCATCTTAACCCAAAACAAGACTTGGAAGTCGTTTAGCTCAAATAAACAAATTTATTTGACAAAAGCCAAAAAAACAAATCCATTCTATTACAAAGATTTTTTTTAAAGATAGTAGTATTATACCAGTAGATAGTATATCATTAAAATAGTAGAGTTCCATAACAATACATATTCATTCTTAATAAACAGTAACTAACATTTTTTCAATTTTGGCAATTGTTGTTTTTTTAAAACCAGACATTTAAAAATAACACATTTTTTGCAGTAATCCAGCAGCTTTCAATTTTAAAACTGTAACATAACATAGCATGCGCCAGAATCATTATAATAGTAGAGTTCAACAACAATATATATTCATTCTTAATAAACAGTAACTAACAATTTTTCTATTGTTTTCAATTTTGGCAATTGTTTTTTTAAAACCAGACATTTAAAAATACATATTTTTGCAGTAATCCAGCAGCTCTCAAATTTGAAACTGTAACCTAACATAGTATGCGCCAGCATCATCAAACTCTTATTTATAAATGAATTATTTGCCAACATCATAGAATACAAAAAAACAAAAAAACAATTAATGTAACCTGAGAGAGTGCATTGGGAGAATCTCAGAACAACTGTAAAACTCTGTAAAACTTGATAAGAGTGAGCTCACTCAAATCCTACACCTTCAACACCATCTGTATAGCTTTTAAGCTTGCAAACAGACCTTGAGATCGTGGACTTTGGAGGACATTTTTTTGTTTGCATCCTCTAGCTCTAGGAAGATCTTCTGAAAGACTTCAAACGTGTATTTCAGTTTATTAGAGTACCTCAGTTCCAAAGCATAGATAAGGCCCATCAGATAGGTGCAAGCATGTGCCACATCTGGGATACCAAAAAGGACTTCTGCTCCCTCGATGGCTATTCCAGCTTGCTTGGGGAGACCATCCCTGGCTTTGCTGACAACAAAGATGCCGAGGACAAATGTAGTAATAGCTTCTTGGATGGTTGCAGCATCGTCATCATTAAAAACCTGTGAAATACAATAAAACGTATTTATTGTATAGTAATGTGAAGGATACATAACTCTTTGTTCCCCTCTCCAAACAGAGGATCAGATGGTTATGTGGTACTTTTGAGTAGTATTGTAGCTTAACAAGGGTGTCTACAGGTATCACGGAGTTCAATTAAAAGCCATTTAAGGCCATTTTAAGTCAATTTGTTGGAGAAATCATCTTTGCTCATTTAATTAAGCAATGCAGCTTTATACAGTATAAAGAGTATCATATATTTGGTTCTGTTAACTACATAATTATACAAATGGTTATACATCAGTGTTATCAACAAACCCTAGGATATTCGTGTACATGTCACTAGATATCTGTGAGGATTTCCCATGTTTCACTGCAGCATTTTTAATAATTAAATACTAAAATATTATCAGTACCACAATGGAGAAAAGTCCTGAACTTTGTGTTTTTTTTATTCTTGATTGTACTTTGTGTCCTTCATGCATAGTAATATTTTCTTTACCTGGTAGTCCTTCATTAACTCTCCAGTGTTTTCACCAAGGTAGAGTGTGAGTCCTCTGATCACAACTTCTCTTCGCAACTCAATTGTGTTGTCCTACAAAAATATGGAATGAGATTACTAATAATACGAGAAATATGAGATTAATATAAAATATGAGATTACAGACGTCAGAAAGCTACATACAACTAATTACTACCACACTGTTGTAAATACATGCCTCATTTAACATGTCAAGGGTCTCATCAAGTTTCTTCCCAACGGCTCCACCCTTCCTCCTGTACAGGCTCAACAGCTTGGGTGTGTGTTGGTCCAACTTGCCCAGGAATGTGGACTGCAATGGCTTCAGTGTGATCCTGCGGAATTCCTTTTCGATCTGAGAGACCAAGAGATGTAGACAAGACATGGAGATGTAGAAACACAATAAGACAGACACACATGGGCAAGAGAAACAGAACAAAGACATGGACAAATTAATCCAAAGCCTACACTGAAATCGACATTTAAGTGATTAGGGATGCTGCACCGGAAGTGTAAGAATACTGAATAATTTTTCCACAGGTAATCAGGTAAGAATAGCTTTCATTCTGGCAGCCTCATCGGGTAAATATATTGTTCATCTTCCCCCCACAGTTAATCAGATAAGTTTAGTTTTTATTCTCAGAGCTTCATGAGCTATGCATGGTCAAACAAGTAAATTATTCATTCAAAATAGCGAAATTCACTTTGAAACTTTGCCAACACCCTGTATTGGAGAAGACATGATCAAAATGTTCAACGTACCTGGGAACACTCAAACAAGGCAGGCCATCGAGCTTTGAAGGAAATCACAGGTGGTTGGAGGATTACATCGTTTCGACGCAGTGAGAAGGTTTTTGCCATCTTCTCATTAATGAGTTTGTCATTGTCTCTCTTCTGGTACTCATAGAGAAGCTCCACTCGCTCCTTTTCAAGCGTTGCATCAGTCTCACCTTGAGGATGAGGCGGGAGGTAGTTCACCTCAGATTTCTTTGCCCTTTTCAAGCCTCTACCTGGAGTGCTGGAGTCTGCAGACGATTTTGTCTTTCGGGAGTTTACATTTAGCTCTGGTAGTCCAAGGTGTCTCACCTTTGCTCTGTAATTGCCTATCTTATACTTCAAGCTGTTGTGCCAACTATATAAACCATTGAAGGATACTGGGTCCCTCAAACATGGGTGCTTCAGAACCAGGGCCTCAGCAACCTGCTCCCTTTGTGCTTGTGAAGGATAGGCAGTGTAGATGAAGATGCTATCTGCTAGTTTGTCCAGAATGTTGGACTTTACAGCAGGATTCTTGAGTAAGGTTCCTTCCTTTCTGTAAGCTGCATTTGCAGCTTGTAGAATGAGTTCAGTGTCAAAGGAGAAGGTGGGTATCTCAAACTGAGCTGGCCAGGACTCAAAACGAAGGGAGGAGGTGCTCTCTGGAGAAGACAGAATTATGGTGGATGCTGTGGAACAGGCATCTTCCAATGACTCGGCAAAACTGCTATCAATGCTCTCTTCGAGTACTTGAGCATCCTCATATGTTAGTGTAATAACCTGTTCAGTAAGAACCACTTTGATAGTGTCTTTGTCATGTATGGCCTTAGTTTCAAGGAGAGTAAAAAACTGACCATCAAAATCTTCGTCCTGAAACTGAATAGCAAACTCTTGTTCAATAGAAAATGTCTCTTGCAAAATATTCTTCAATTCCCCCACAGTCTGAGGGATACCTGAGGGCAAGGAAAGCTTGCGAATTTCTTCTTGTAGTATGACTCGAAGCCTGACAGACATTCTGTAGTAGGAAAAAAAGACAAAAGGTCAAAAGTTATGTTGAATTTAGGCATGCAACAATGAAATTACATCTTATTACAAAGATTTTTGAAGTTTTGATAGTAATATTAAAACACATAAGAGGCATTCTGTACTTACCGGTAAGTACATGTAATAATGATTTTAAGTAGACTTTCATTTAAAAGTTTACTTCCAGTTTACTCATTTTTTTGGTATTAATTTAATACATTTTAAATTTTCCTGGCTTATATGTTATATTATATTCCTACTTTTATCTTTTAACCTCTACACGGTAAACCCAAATAAGTTCAGTGTAAACTTTTGTAGTAACCAATTTAAAAAATGTAAGTACATGTAATAATGTAAGCTTATATACTGTACTACCTAATCTTGCAGGGGGATGTGATGCTTCAAGGTGACAAATCGCTTTTTCTCAAAAGTGTATGCTACAAGAGGGTAGGAGTCTGTTAATTCCTGTTGCTCGAGGACTGTCACTTGTCTTGTGGATTCCAATTCAAAAGACCTAAGGTGCTCACTGTACCATGAATGTAGACAATTGACCGCAAATGCAAGCTGGCTTTTCACAATGAGGATTAGACTTAGTTCAACAAAATCTGGAAGCCCTCCGGTGGATCCATAGGGCAAGATCATTCCCACTGAGTATTTGGTGCCATAGCAAGTCACTGTATTAGCCACCTGAACACACGTCTCTCCTGGAAACTTTTTTTGCACTGCTTCCTGTAAGTTTTCCTTGAGGACATCCAAAGGCACTGTGGACAGATTTGAGACACTAAGGGCAGGTTTGAGTATGTCTGTGCCGTGCAGATGATAAGCCAGCATCAACTGATGCTTGTGAGCAAGAGACAGTAAAATGTTGCGAAAACAGCTTGTATGTCGAACGACTCGCTTAAAAAAGCTATGTTTCGCTTCAAATCTCATCGTCCACAGAGCTACAAGGGGTCCAAATGCCTTAATCAGTTGAGGATAATGCTCCAGGAAATGGTGCTTTGGGCGAAGTTTTGCCTCTGGGAAAACTTGGAAGTATCTATGCCTGTGTTCTGATATCTTGGTGTCCAAGTATCTAATTGTGTCATCAGTGTGAATTGGAGAAACCACTAGCTCCACAATGTCTTTCAGATCCATTAGAAGATGCCATGCTGGTTCACTCTCTGGCACTTTGAAACCAATGATCAGAGGGAGCAAACGCAAGATGCTCCAATTTTTATGAGCGTTTCCACCTATGCTCTTCCGTTTGGCAAAATTCAGTGGTACAGGCTGTGGGCTGTCAGCTTTATCAGTCCACTTGTAGGGGAACTGTCTGAGTAAGTAATTGAGTTGAAATAACGTAAAGTATTTTTTCTTGATCAGAACATCAAGGCACAAAGCCAACTCCAGAGGTACTATTCCCTCGAACAGGTCGTGTAACAGATCTGGTGGATACCCTGACAAAACATGAAAATATTTCAATTTATCAGTTAAGGCACACTGCCTTTTCACACCAAAGCAGTGAGTGAGAGTAGGACTTTCTGAAACTGCTTTCAGATGAAGTGAATGTTCCTGTTTTGTTCTGGCTTGGAAGGATCCAGTTCTTACTTCCTTTTCCTGAAACTCGGAGAGCCTTCCCAAACAAAACCTGCAGACATGGGATCCAGAAAAACTTTCCAAAAAGCCACAAATGAAATGGGCACCTAAATTATCAGCTATTACACTAACTACTGTGCCCTTGATTTTTTTTCTAAACACAGGGATAAAGAGTCCTTCCTCTTCCAACTGGACAAGATCATTTAACAGTGGCTGAAGTACTGCCTTATAACCATACTTCTTTCCATCATGAAATGACTCATATCTACCCTCGTGAGAAGAGTATGAAGAATTGAAAGCTTTCTCCTGTATGTCTTTCAGGCTTAATATCTGTGACAATGACTGGAGAATGGGAACATACTGAAAGGTTTTACCTTCCTTCTTGTCCAGAATGTATTCAACTGGCTCAAGCACATTAAAAGTCTTTTTATAAAACTCCTTTCTTTTGTAAGATGTGGCAAGAAGACCATCAGCTCTTAAAGCTGTGCTAATTGGGTTTGACTCACTCAAATGTTTGACTAAATTGGAGACTACTAGGTCATCAAGTACGCAGTCATGTTTCCTTAAACATAAGTTTACAGTATTTCTTATGTCAGGACCGGACACCGAGGAGGATATAAACTGGAGCGCTGTTACTACTTCAGAAATGCACTTGCTTGGCACATTATTAATGCTTTCCAATTTTAACAAAAGGTGGCCTAAGTTCAGTTCAATTTCATCCCCTTTCAATTCTTCCGTTTCATACTCTCCTATGCAGTCATATGTTTCTGAACACTCGTATGCAGAACAATGCGCTTCAGCAATATCTGTGATATGTGTATTATGTACAATTTGTGGTCGAAAATCATTCAAAGAATGTACGGTGTGTATCCGGGATCTATGTGATGCAAAAGTTCCATACACATTTGTATAGAAATCACACTCTTTAAAGACACAGTGCACAGTTTGATTTTTCCTAAGATGAACTCCAAGATGTTGGAAGTAATCCTTCTCAGTGGAGAAACAAGAACTGCAAAGTTCACAATTGAAAGAAATTACTTCTGGTGTTGACTTATTAGTTGAATGTTTCCTTGACAAATGTGATTTGAAGGTGTTCCAGGTTTTGAAGGAGCAGGGGCAATCAGCGTATAAACAGGGAAGAAATTCACTGTGGTTGTGCCTTAACCTGTAGTGCCTCAAAAGTGCATTTGTTTCAGGCGCAACAAAGGTACAAATCTTGCAAATCCATCCCATGAAGAGTAAAAGCCAGATGCTAAATCCAAGTACGTCCAGACCCCAAAGGAGGAGCAAATTCAGTGGTCTCTCTGGAGGAGGTTAGGATGGGACACAGCTGCGAGATTCAGTGTGATGCTACGTTACAGTCAGGCACTTCGCTTCAGTGTAGCAACGCTTCTGTCTCCGTCTGCTTGTCCGTCCTTCTTCAAAAGTTTAACCAAAAAAGACCAATCAATTTCTGCTGTAATACCAAATGTAAACAAATCAAGGAAATATTCAAGTAAGTCAACACCAGAAGCCATTTGTTGCTATGGTGTAATTTGCCATTTTTTCTCCACTGAGGATTACTTTTAACATCTTTGAGTTCATTGAGTCTTTAGAGTGTATGAATTTTATAAAAAAAGTGTATAGAACCTTTGCATTACAAAAATCCCAACAACACACAGCACAATTTTGGGATTGACTTTTGTGCACAAATTGTACATAAGTGTATACACTCCCTGGCCACTTCATTAGGAACACCTGTGCAATCAAATGCAAACCAATACAACAGCTCTACTATACGTTCAACTTTTAGGAAGCTTATACATTTTCAGTTTGTGTTGACATTGTCAGAAAGGTGATAATTCTACTTTATGTTTATTATTGAGGTTGTACTGGGTGGCTGGGTGGTGCTAGTTTACTGGAGTGCAAAATATTGAAAAGAGTCGAGATTTTGTCCCACTCATATTTTAAAGCAACACCAAAGCACTTTTCCTCTGTGTACGCACGCTATTTGTTTATCCAGCACCGGCTTGGGAAATAACGATGTCCACAGACAAGGTAGAGTATGTTGCATGATTTTATGAAAGTATGATGTATTGCGACATCAGAAGCAAGTCAAATTTGTAGTTTCTTATGTCACATTCCACAACTACAGATCCACTACCCAATCCACAACCCAATCTGACAAACTGCAGTTATAGCCAATAGAGGGTCGCAAAGCGAATGCAAAAGTGCCGTTCACCCTGTTAGGAGTTGATGAACCACTGAAATGGAAAACATTATTTGTAAAACTGGAAACATTATTTTAAGGTACAAAAAACTCTTTGGTGTTGCTTTAATCGATTGGACAAAAGTAGAAGGAACTCTGCTCAATATAACGCACTCCAGTACACTACCATTATGAACTCAATAATAAACATAAAGTAGAATTATCACCTTTCAGACAATGTCAACAAAAAACTAAAATGTTTAAGTTTTGTAAAAATAGACTTTATGGCAAAACCGTTGTATTGGATTGCATTAGATTGCACAGTTGTTCCTAGTAAAGTGGGCAGTGAGTATAGATCAGTCAAATATTACAGATTATATTACTGAAGCGTAATTGTCCTGAGGCATACACATGCTAAAGAGTATACGACTGTTTAGTAAAGTATGAAACTCAACAATTGAAAGAAAAGACTGAGGTCACCTTCAGTACTAGGTCACCTTCAGTAACTTAATCAGGCAAGGATGGCTTTTATTCTGACAGCTGCCTCAGGTAAATATACTGATAATTTCCCCCCACAGTTAATCAGGTAAGTTTAGATTTAGGCTTTATTCTCGAAATTTCATGAGCTAAGCATTGTGTTCATTAGCTTGCAAAGTTTTTTCTTGGCAGTTTAATTTTGGCATGTGCCTGGCTGAACTTGGAAATGAACAAGTGCCCCCAAATAATTTTGAAAACAGAAGATGTGCGACTTTCAAAATTGCGATAGTAAACTAATAGAGCATTTTTAGTAGTGATCGACCGATATTTGCGGGGTTTTTTTTGTTGCGTTTGCCAATAGTTTTTTTCCCAGCATTATTTACAGACAGGCGACTACAGGCAGCTCTGTGTTGCTGGAGACGCTGCAGTTCACGTTTCGACTATTCCTCCCCCACTAACAGAGCGCTGGAAGCCTGCTCTTCAAGCCAACAGCACGTTTTAAACTTTCAAAGCATCTTTTAACTGTTTGACTTACCTGAAATATTGCCATACACTTTAAAGTGTAAACATGTTCTATATGTGCTTGTAACTATAGCCAAGCAAGTTTGTGGGTCCAAATGGAAACCGTGAATGCCTCGTCTATAAAACTGCTTGCCATTGTATTTAGGGAGCTGCAAAAAGCTTGTAGGCTGTTACCAACACTGGTCAAAGGATTAATGCCGATGTCGTTCCGTTGTATTTGTGGTAATTTTATTCAGCGACCACCTGGCTGAGGTTTGGACGCGTGTGGTGTGTCTCCCTCTCTCCCTACTTGGAGTCTCGTTTTTCCTACTGTTAAGAAATCCTTTTCTACTTGAACTGCTCTATTTCTTATCCTGGACTGCCACCTACTGGATAGAAAAGGCAACAACCTAGTAATTATGTGAATAAAAATCTACATGTTTGAATGGCCAAATGGGAGGGAGGGGGGGTATACTACACATTACATTGGTGTTAGGGTAGCCTACTGCACATGCCATGACAGTGAGTGGAAATGTTTTTTTTTTTTATTGAAACTTGTAACATTTGACTCCAAATATCGGCTCAAGAAAATCGGCAACGTGTATCGGTCATCAGCTAAGGCTGATGAAAATAAATTGGTATCAGCACTAAAAAATCAATATCGCTCGATCCCTAATTTTTAGCAAATGTAATCACCATCATGGGATCCACATAAAATATATATAACCAACTTTTTGTCTGGCCCATGACTGAACAATTAACTTAATTTTCATAATTTTAACCAAGTGTTTGTACAAACCTTCAGCCGTAGTTGTAGTCACCTGGTATCCAGTGTAGTTGAGACACCTGGTAAAGATACATTATAGTTAGTTACTAACCACTGCAATTAACCAAAACTACACTATAATATAACAAAGAGGCAAAATAAAATGCATTAAAAATAGTAATTCAAGTTCAGACTTGCATTGACCTAAACTTCTTTATTAATTCTGATGTTCATTTGATCTCTTTGCAGATTATTTTTTGTTTCTTGCATGCATCTTTACTGACGCACACTATTCAGCAGTTGTTAGAATAAATCAGTCTGCTGGTTGCAGAACTGGTTACAGAAAGACCTTGCCTCTCATAGACTTACATGTACATTTTTGGACTTTCCTTATCTTACTAAACTTCTACTAAACATTTGATAGTTTTGACATGATCTACTGGGTGTATATTAAATGTTACCTACTCCCAGTAATGATTACGTGTACCTTGGATTTATTTTAATTGATGTAAAGACGGCAAACTTTCGTTTCGTTCGTAAAAGGATATTGATGACAAAGGCTGCACTTTTAAGATTGACCATGGTTTAGTTTTCGGGTCAAATGGCTTTTTGAATGGGTTCGTCCCGGGCAGTTGGTTGTAGTGTTACGGTCCCTACTCACTCAATCACTACTACTCACTCAAGTAGCCTAGTTCCCTGTTGGTGCTTTTACTACTATAGCCTACAACCAACATGTCGTGTCGTCCAGAAAATAACGATTTGTACGTGTATAAGCTAACGACGTGTAGAATACGCTGTTGGCTAGTGCCCATTCGTTAGCAAGCCCATTCAATAATAGCCTAGAAATCAAGACGCACCCTAGCGGCAGCAAATGTAGTCCTTATTTGGCTAATTCAAGAAGTCATTTGACCAGAAAACTAAACCATCGTCAATCTTAAGTGCAGCCTTTGTCGTCAATATCCTTTTAACCTAACGTTTGACTCGAGTATTTACACAAATGCATTTTGGCGAGGGTTTTGCTTTAACGTCACACACGACTAGTAGTGCTAGGCTAGCTATCGATAAGTCCACTAGTCGAGTAAGGCCACTTGCTAACGTTAACATTCATTTTCAAATTAAACAAAAAGACTCGACTAGTTCTACTGTTCTAGAGCCTTTTAGTTTAACTTGAAGATGACAGCTAATCTAACCATAGACAGTAAAATAAATATAACCAGGTATCGATACTTTATTCTTACCTTAACGTTCAGTGGACTCAATCATAAACCCAGCCTCTGGAAATGCGGTGGTCTTCTTCTGCTGTTTTCAACGGATGCGAGCCAGTTGGCGGGAGTACGGAACAGCGTAAATTAAACAAGCTTTTTGTTTGTTGAGTGTTTGTACTTGAGAAGATCGACTGGGATAACTTAATAATGCATGTCAATGAAAAAACACACAATTTTATTGTAATTTGAACAAATGCAGATTAATTTCAAACAATAAATTTTCATGTAAAGATACAAACCGAGATTTTTATTGTTAATTTCACAGATTTAATTTGTGTTATATCTACACATGCTCAGAAACACTTTTTTCAGTGTATATGTCCTGAATAATGAGAGGCTAAGTGCGGATTTGATGCACTTAACCCTTTAGGCGCCAGAGGTTTTTTTCCGAAACGATCAATTTTGACATCTTCATTTCAAAAGGCTATATCTTAAAAGTGATAAGAGATAGAGACTTTCTGTAAATTAGAGAAATATTAAGGATGACCCAAAGTGTATGTAGAGATTAAATGTTTATATCTAATTTGCATATTATGACGTCATATGGTGGCGGCCATCTTGGATTATAGAATTTTCATGAAAAGTTGCATGTTTGAATGATAAATGCACCACTTCTTTCCCCCCAAAATGTCCCTCACCTTCTGAATGCTATATTGCACAATACTGAATGCTCAGGTAAATAGTAAGTAGTGAACAAACTGTGTAAATCATTACTAATAAATGGCAGAAACAAACCAATGCATGTAGCGGTAGACTGGCCTTTTGCTGTAGAGATTTTCCATTTACTACATACAGTAGGCACTCTGATTCCATGTATGGGGCACATATATATTATTCAGATGACACACAAACACAAGTAGACAAGACCTGTTTAGTTCAAAAGCTCATTTGCCACGGCAAGGCACAGATCAGGAGTGAGATGACGAGACAAGACAAGAGACAATGTTAGTATTTTTTTCTTTTTGTTGATGTTTTTTTGTTTTTTTTCTTAGCTGACAAAGACACACACATCACAAGGACATGAACACACAAAAAGGAACACATAGTGTACTGTATGTCCTAAATGATCAGGGAAGTAGATAGCAAATCAACAGTGTAAATCATTACTAAATGGCTGACTTTTTTTTTTTTTATGTAGCAGGCCTTTTGCTGTAGAGATAATGACTCCCTATCCCTATCCATACAGGGCCGGCATTCCCATCATCTTGTGATAGACTATGCATGACCTAATGTGTGTGTGTGTGTGTGTGTGTGGGAGAGGGAGAGAGCGTGTCACCACCTCCACCATGCGAGCAGCATGGCCAGATCTGCCTTGCGCGCGCCGAGTGGAGAGAATTTGCGCAGCTCGGACTAGGCCTACTGTCATTCTCATTGCGACTCCCCACACTGCCACTACGTTCCCCCCTAACTGTCCTATGAGCACTTCGACCTCGTCTAACATACCCAGTGGCATTAGACAAAGGCTCCACCACGTTACTGTCGCCGCGATTGTGGAGAGGCACACGTTCAGAAGACAGAAGCTAGCGCTATGGATATTAGGCTACCTCCAGCCTCGTTCGCCACACCACTAACACCCTGCTAACTTCCCGATGAACACTCCGAACCCGTGAAACATTATTCCCACCAGTGACATTGGGCAAACGATTCAACGTTTGTGCTTGGTGTAAGCTAAACTATGGAGTAAACTCTCACTTTGTCCAGCTGCATCATTGCAAGGCAGGGACGCATCTGAAGCCTCACTAAACGAATCACCGTCATTTTCTGAAGGCAGATATTCCCCTTCAGAATCAGGGTCCGCGAATAGAAGACCCAACACTTCATTTCAGGTAAACTTTTTTGATGCCATTAGACGATAATCTAATGCAAATACTCGCTGACGTTGACAATATCGCTCTGACAAAGTGGCTCACACGCACACTAGCTCCGGTATTTCATACACTGATTGAATGCGCTGTAGCTAGAAAGTTTTGTTTAAAGCGTGTCCTTTTTTCGACTCGGGGATGACGTATGACATGTCTGCCATCTAGTGGAGTGGAAGTCGAACGAAATATGACACCCTATTTGACTAAATCGGCCGTTTTATTCAGTACCGCATCTTGTCGACTATAGTCGCCTGTGGCGCCTAGAGGGTTAACTTACTCAAGACTTTCAGAAAACAATTTCGAGATGACGTTGGCCGTTGTGCTTTTACAGTGTGTTAAGTGAATCTCGTGATATTATGTTGCAGCGGCGCTGAAAATCCAGCGGCGGCGCTGCGCCGCTGTTAAATACATTGTAGGGGAAACACTGCATCAGGCGTCTTGTTTACACACTTAAACCATATTTGCACTTCGAATTTCGACTCCAATTGTAGTAACTACATCTACGAAGTCTAAGGAAGATAACCAGGTAGTCTTTTCAAAGATTACATTGATTTCATGAGAACGCCAGCCCTCAGAAAAGCAGTAACTATTAATTCATTCACTTCCTTTTTTCTAGCTCGCAAAATCGCGGTTGTTCTGTTTACACATTAAAACCATATTTACACTTCGAATTTCGCCTCCAAATTGTAGAAACTACATCTACGAAGTCTAACCATGTAGTCTGTTCAAAGATAATATACATTTTGACAGAACTACATAGCTCGTAAAAGTAGTACCTAAAATGACTCCATTCACTTCATTGCAAAATCGCGGTTGGTCTGTTTACACATTAAAACCATACTAACAATTTACATTTCGACTCCACATCGCTGTAACACCATACCAAGGGTCTTAAGAAGTGAGTCAATTTGGCTGATTACATTAACACATTTCCAGGGCTTGTCAGCTCAAAAAAAGCAGTGGCTATTGCTAACGCATTCATTTTCAATGCCTAGCATGTTAGCTAACATTAATAGGTTGCATATGACAACAGCAAATAGCTAACGTTTACGTTAGCCTAACTTACTTATTGTTGACGTTGACCCGACACGTTCATAAGTTAGACCATAGACTGATAAGGACGTCCATCAAACTAAAAGGGTTCGTTCTTCGATGTCTTCAAATTCGTTCGAATTCCGTGTGTATCCTGTGTATCTTTCATGCTGCTATACTGTTGCCTCTTCCCTGCTGTTCCGGCAACAAGGTTTCACGCGAGATTTACGCCACATCCCAGAGAGTTGTGTTTTCCCAAGATGGCGCCCGTCTGTATATGTGAACGAGACGTGAATGGTACTGTTTTTCTTTTTAATAAACTGCCTTGTAGACTTACACAGTTCTCAATGCTTCGGTTTACATGTAGATACCCTCATTATGCTACGGTGTAAGTGTGTTGCTATTTGGAGCCTTGGTAGCGATTTATTTTTAGTCTAATCACAGCACAGCACCCAGAATGCATTGCAACACACCGTCATGAAGGGACTCATCGTTAGGTCGGCTTTAAATAGCATACAGAACCTATCATAATTTAACGTTGTCTGTAAGCTCCACAGATCGTGGCAAGACAATTGAATTGATTGTGGACCTCTTGCCGGGCAATGATGAGTAACTTAACTTGAATAGTCGTGTTGCGTGGATGTACATAATATCTGTATGAATGTGTGTATCTCAATGTTGTAATATATACAACTGTATACATGATTAAGTTTGAATCGAGCTAGCTGGGCATTGAACTGGGTTTAATGGATTGGGAAAATACTTTTTTTTTTTTTTTAATGACCTATATGAACATGGTTTGGCTTTAAAAAAAACATGACCTTTACACTTGGTGCTGGCAAGGCATAGAACTGGGCTTCATTAAAGGATTCCAACGGTACCTCATTCATGAAAATCGGACATACGGGTCAAAAGTTACATGCACACACCTTCATATACACAGACAGCCCAGCCCAGCCCATTAGAGCTCTGCCAGATGGCTCAGAACTCTGCCAGGTGCAAGCTTAAGGCGAGACACTACAGGTGAATAGGGTAAAAATTTTAACAAGCAGATATCACTATGAAACTTCCCCAGTTGATTACTTACATTAATATGAGGAAAAAATGTATTACAAGTTTGCTGTAATTTAATGTTTACATATGTAAATTAGGCACCATCTAATTAAATATGCGCTAATTTGCATACATTTTAAGGCACGAAACCTGAGCATTGGATACAGCCAAGTTCAAAATTATGTTTTCATTGTGTTCAGATATTAGATGGGAAAACATTTACAGAGGGATTTATGAATATCTACTTTTGTTATCCTGTAAATCAGAAAATTATGTCACTAGCCCTAAAAAAAAATTGCTTTTTTCCATGTTTTTAGGCATAAAATGTCATGTAAGTCAGGCTAGGAATAATATATCAACAAACCCCTCTGTAGAAATCTTCGACATATAGTTAGGCATAAGTCTAGAAAGTTTGGTGTATGTACGTGCTTCTGAAGTGGAGTTTTTGAGCTCAGAGTGTGAGCGGAAACTCATTTTGAGAAAACAGCCTTGAAAGACAGCCAATGAGATTCCGTTCTCAGCCTAGACTCGTCTTTGAACTTTCGCGATTGGTTACTGATACAAAGGAAGTGTCCATATATGGATCACATAGCGCGATACAGGAAAAACAGAGCTTTCCAACGGTAGTACACATGTTATGTTTTGGACCACGGTCGCGGGAGTGCATGCAAGGTTAGAATGCTAACTTTTGCTGAATTTAGGAGAAATATACAGGCGCGAGTAGACACAATATAATGAAATAAACACCTAAATGTGTAAATCTGACTTTTTTGTTGTAGTAGTGTGATAGAATACATGCTAAGGTAACATACTAGCTCAAAATCTCGAAATTGACCAGTGCATGAAAAAACGATGTTTTCACCTGCCGTGTCTCGCCTTAAACAATTAGAGCTGTGATGTCACAATCGGAATTAGAATCCTTGAACATTCCGCCATTCATTTCAATGGGGCCCAAAAACGCCGAAAAACGGGAATACCACGAAAACGACAAGGGCCAGCGACACGAAAGTAACAAGCAAGTTACACCGGTTCGGGCCTGAATTTTTGGAGTTTGAACTGCGTCGATAGCTCAAACGGTCTAGGAGCAGTAGTTCGTCCAAAAAGTGGGTGAAAAGGAATAATAAATAAGAAAACTTAAGAAGAACAATAGTGGGCTTGCTGGATCAAACCCACTAACTAGAATTGCGGTTCCGAGGAACTGCAAGAGTGGGTTTGATCAGGGGCATGGAACTCGGCCTCATCCAAGGATTTCAACGGTACCTCATTTATGAAAATCGGGCACACGGATCAAAAGTTATCTGCATTAACGCAACATCCAATAAGCTAAAACGCATAAATAACGTGGTTGCTAGGGCAATCATGCTGGTTGCTATGGTGGTCGCTAGGTTAGAAGGCCAGCGCCTCCTGAGAGGCCTGAAGGGTCAGTTCTGAGGTTGTTGGCTGCTGGAACCAAAAAATTGACAGCATATTCTTAAAAAGGCCAGCTCGATCCAAACATTCTCATCCATGGCTAAATGATACCCTCCGATCGCAGCGCACCAAACTCAGAGCTGCGGAGAGGAAATGGCACAAATCCAAACTAGCTGACGACCTCAAAAACTACCAGACACTCCTGACCTCCTTCTCAGCCAGCATCACTGCTGCTAAGACTGCTTTCTACCATGACAAAATCAACAGCGCTACAGACACTCGAAAACTTTTCTCAACCTTCAAATCGCTACTCAACCCTCAGCTGCCTCCTCCTCCATCCAGCCTTACTGCAGATACCCTCGCCTCATTTTTTACAAACAAAGTGGCGGCAATCAGCAGTCAATTCTCTACATGCCCACTCAACGCATCTGACTCAGATACCGCACTCCTACAACCTCTAGGGACTGCTGGAACATCTTTTTCAGCATTCACGCCTCTCTCCGAGAGTGAAGTGTCCAGACTCCTGACATGCAGCCGTCCTACCACATGCTCGCTGGACCCTATACCTACGAGCCTACTTCAGTCCATCAGCCCGACCATCGCTCCAGCTATCACACATGTGATCAATGCCTCGCTAACCTCCGGCACATTTCCAACAGCGTTCAAAATGGCCCGGGTAACACCGTTACTTAAGAAAGCTTCTCTCAACCCTGCTCAAGTCGAGAACTACCGCCCTGTCTCACTACTGCCTTTCCTATCCAAAGGCATTGAACGAGCAGTCTCCAAACAGGTCTCTGACTTCCTTTCACAGAACAACCTTCTGGATCCAAATCAGTCTGGGTTCAAAAGCGGCCACTCTACCGAAACGGCTCTGCTGTCTGTAACAGAAGCCTTAAAAGAAGCCAGGGCGACCGCTCGGTCATCAGTACTCATTCTGCTTGACTTATCGGCTGCCTTTGACACGGTTAATCACCGTATCCTTCTCTCTATACTCGCTGACATGGGAATCTCCGGTTCTGCTCTCTCCTGGTTTGAATCCTACCTCACAGGACGCTCGTTTAACGTATCATGGCTTGGTCAGCTATCCGCACCTCACCATCTCACCACAGGGGTCCCCCAGGGCTCAGTGCTGGGCCCCCTCCTCTTTGCTATCTACACCACCTCCTTGGGACAGATTATCCGTTCGCACGGCTTCTCATACCACTGCTATGCAGACGACACACAGCTCTATCTGTCCTTTCCACCTGACGACCCCCTGGTTTCAGCACGGATCTCGGATTGCCTTTCAGACATAGCTACATGGATGAAGGCACACCACCTCCAGCTGAACCTCTCAAAGACTGAACTGCTGGTCATCCCAGCTAAACCTACCATACACCACGACATCAACATCAAATTTGACTCCCTGTCTGTTTCACCGACCAGGACTGCAAGAAATCTAGGAGTTGTTCTTGACAACCAACTAAACTTCTCAGATCATGTTGCCTCAGTCGCCCGGTCATGCCGTTTTGCACTCTACAACATACGGAAAATCAGGACTTACTTGACTCAAGATGCTACCCAACTTCTGGTTCAGGCAATAGTCATCTCACGACTCGACTACTGCAATGCCCTCCTGACAGGTCTCCCAGCCTGCGCAGTGAAACCACTTCAGATGATCCAGAACGCGGCGGCGCGCCTGGTCTACAACCAACCCAAAAGGGCACATGTTACCCCGCTGCTCATCCAGCTACACTGGCTACCTATGGCGGCCCGCATCAAATTCAAGTCTCTAACGCTTGCCTACAAAGTAGTCTCCGGTTCTGCTCCCACCTACTTGAATGCCCTCATACAGACTTACACTACCTCCAGACCGCTGCGCTCCTCTGACGAACGACGTCTAGCTCTACCACCGGTACGCTCAAGCCAATCCAAACTTTTCTCATCTGTTGTTCCTCGTTGGTGGAACACACTGCCAGTTCCTACAAGGGCAGGGACATCCTTTTCCACTTTCAAAAAACTCCTGAAGACCCAGCTCTTTAGAGAACATCTACTCTCATAGCAACACTTACAACAAGTCTTACTGATCCTAGCACTCACCAGCCGTTTTAAACTGACAAGTAACTGTTAAAAACAGCACTCACCGACGCACTTATTCTTACTGTACTCTAATGTTTTTTTTTAAACTGTCCTAAAATTGTGAGAATTGTTCTAAAAACTTACTGTTTACCATGTTGTTAGTCGCTTTGGTTAAAAAGCGTCAGCCAAATGTAATGTAATGTAATGTAATGTAATAATGTGTGTGTGTAAGGGTATGGGTGTGTTTGTAAGCGTATGTAGATAGATAGATAGATAGATAGATAGATTGATGGATACTTTATTGATCCCCAAGGGGAAATTCAAGGGTCTCTAGCATACAGACATAACACACAACATGCACTTACAGCAGAAATGGTAAACATAAGTATAAGTGTAAACATATAACTAAACTCCACTGTACAATAAAGACAGTAGAAGATAAGAAAGATAAGAAAACTAACAAAACTAAATACTAAATATATATAAATTAAATTTAAAAAGTCCAATGTGCTTGAGGGTGATCAAGCATAAGACGCTTGTAGTGACAGGGCCGGGACTGGTAAGGTGCTCAAGGGAGTGAGTGTCATGGTGAAGGTGCAAAAAGTAGTCCAACATTAGTCCAACAGTGCAACAGTGCAGGAATAAGGTCTAGAGACCAGCATAAATAATATGGACAAAAAGGAGAGTAAAGTATAATGTAGACAAGGTAATATAAAAAAACTATGTCAGTGCAAGAACAGGTTGAGGTAATAGGGTTACAGCCATTCATTCATTCATTGAATCCTCTTGCCTTTAGTGAGGCATTGAACAGTTCAATGGCCTTGGGGACAAATGACTTCCTATGTATGTGACATGTGTGTTTCTGTAAGAGTATGTGTGTGTGTAAGGGTTAGAGATGCGTGGATGGGCTATTATTTCAACCGTAACCGCATAGCAAAACTTATCATCCATCCGCCATCCATCCGCACCAACATTTTTTGACCAATTTTCAAAACTGCACCCGCCCGCCATTCGCTGGTTGTTTTAATGTATATGGGTGATGCGGTGCTGCTGACGTGAGGCTAGAAAGCTCTTGCCTGTTCTAGAAAGACTGATCCAATGCAGCAAATATATTAAAAGGCTAAAGTCCTACATTGGCTATGTTGTAGCCTATCCCCAGAATATCAGCAGCAAACTCAGTCTCTGTCTCGCAAAACAGTCTCCAAATAAAACGCACATCGGCCTGTAGCCTACAATTTTATCATTGTAATAAAAAACGCAATTTGGCACATCATTTCAACATGCTGCTATTTAGCCTACTAATTAATGCCTATTGTACTTTATTTTTTGCAAAAAGAAAGAAATCCTTAATAAAATAACAAGTCATTCACATTATAGGCTAATTTACGCACTGTCATGTCAGGGTGACACTATGACAAGCCTGCTCTGAAGACTCCCATTCATTTTGACTGCATGGGAAGAGAGCGTGTCTTTTTCAGACAGACAGCGCAATTCATTTTATACCAGCAGGCCGATCAGACAAACTATGGTGCCTCGATATTAAAGAAACGCAGACTCTACTTATTCCGAAAGTCCACCACACAACAGTGCAACGTGCATGTTCACATTTTTAGTAACAACCTCCAAACTTGCTTGCTTGCCTTACACACCTAGGTTTTCCGACTATTTTTCTTACCTTTTTTTTCCGCTGTGGATGTTACTGAGCTTGTAGAAGTTTTAACTCTTACGTTCTGAACATCTCGCACTGCCATTGCCCGATGTCAGTTCTGAGTCATATCACTCCATAATCTGTCTCTCTTTTAAATGCATATTCCCTGAATGGTAGGCTACAATGACTATGTGTTTTATATATAATATCGAAACAAAATAACCCAGTTCCCTCATAACCCAATAACCCTCATCTACGAGATGTTTAGGCCTCCTCCAATACTGGCAGCTGGGCTCATAGGTTGCAGATTTGCTTAGTGGCCTACCAAGGCTCTGCAACGAGACGCGACATGGGAGATGAATCATCGGTCAACTTGCACTGTAGCCTATTCTTTCTTATTGCACACTGGAGAGGAAAACATGCTCGTAGGCTACAATAGGCTACTTAATTTAAACTTTGTTACCTTTAGTGTGTGTGTGTGTGTGTGCTCAGTGAAACATCGGAATACACCAATTCCGCAACACTGTCTCTGATAGATAAACAAAGCAGCATGCATAGAAGCAACTAGGCCAAACTGCCTGATGAAAATTTTACTATTTCAAAGTGTGCTCGTTTTTTTCGGATGTAGGTAACACAATTTAACAATGTATAGGCTATACTTTTTTCATTTGATTGGTTCAGCCGCCACCCGCCCGAATTTAATTAAAATATTATATTTATTCACGTCATCCGCCCGATCCGCGGTTTAACCGCGGAGTCCGTGGCTGTAACCGCGAACCGCGCATCTCTAGTAAGGGGGTGTGTGTGTGTGTGTGTAAGGGTATGTGTGTGTTTCTGTAAGGGTGTGTGTGTGTGTAAGGGTATGTGTGTGGGTAGGGTTTACATTTACATTTACATTAAGAGTACTCTATGTGTGTGTGTAAGGGCATGTGTGCTTTGATCAGGTTCAATGAAAAAACACCACATGAGCAGAATGCATTGAGTTCAACTGCAGCTTTATTTGCTGTTTCCAGAACATGCTGATGGTTCTGGTCCAGAAGCGATTCTGCTCAGT
>NC_055963.1:35489897-35497397 GCF_018492685.1 Alosa sapidissima | reverse complement strand
ATCTCTATGGCACTTCCCTCTGCCCTGTCCCACCTTGACAATAGCAACACCTATGTAAGAATGCTGTTCATTGACTTCAGCTCAGCATTCAACACCATCATTCCCAAACTCAGTGAACTGGGCATCAATACTTTCCTCTGTAACTGGATTCTGGACTTCCTAACCAACAGACCTCAGTCTGTTAGGTTAGATAACCACACCTCCTCAACCATCACCCTGAACACCGGCGTACCACAGGGATGTGTGCTGAGCCCTCTCCTCTACTCCCTCTTCACCTACGACTGCACACCTGTACATGGCTCTAACAAAATTGTCAAGTTTGCAGATGACACTACGGTGATTGGTCTCATCAGCAACAACCATGAGGCGGCCTACAGGGAGGAGGCCCAGCAGCTAACATCGTGGTGCACTGACAACAACCTGGCTCTCAACACCAAAAAGACCAAAGAGCTCATTGTGGACTTTAGGAAGTCTAAAGCTAGCACACACACACCCATTCTCATCAACGGGACTACACTACCCTCTCCCACACATATGTCTATTTATTTACAAAGGTACATACTGTAATTACACTTATACATAGCCATATTCTACTGCTCCTCATACTATTCATCCTGCACATACACTTATTCTTACTATTATTATAATGTTACGTTTCTGCACTACAATGGTACTGTTACCACACTGCACATAGCTGTACATATCTGTCTATATGGTTCATACTAAATATCCATATTTATTCAGTTTTTCTGTAATATATTCTGTTAATACACTGCATATATCTATATTGTTCTTACTACTACTATAATGGTACTGCCACTACATTGCACATATCTGTACATGTTGTTCATACATTCATATTTCATAGCCATATTTATTCTGCTCTTATAAGGTAACTGCTAATACCCATATGCACATATTTATATTTCATTTATACTACTCTAAACCACCTTCTGCAAAACAACTGTATACTACTGGCTACACTGCACTATATTTCTTGTCCTGTCTAGGCACCATTTGTCTATACTTTGTATATCACATTGTACTTTTCTGCTTTTGCACTTTTGGTTAGATACAAACTGTATTTCGTTGTCTCTGTACTTGTACTCTGCCCAATGACAATGAAGTTGGATCTAATCTAATCTAATCTAATCTAAATGTCCTATTCATCCATTTTGTAAGTATTGCATTGGGCAGTCCTTTGATTTGGTGACTGAATCAAGTCCCCAGAGCTAAGTTGAGCTCTGTGTGTGTGTGTGTGTGTGTGTGTGTGTGTGTGTGTGTGTACCGGATGAAGAAGGGGTTCCACTTCTCGTGAACAATGATCTGTCCGGCGTTGATGAACTGAGCGGCCTCCTCGGTCACTGTCAGATCGTGTTTCCCCAGGGCCACACGGTAGGTGTTGCTGCTGCTGCAGGATGGAACAGGGGATGCAGAGACAGGAGAGATGGAGGGAGAGAAGAACAGGGATGGATTACTGCACGGGCCTACCGGGCCCAGGGGCCCAAGGGGTCAGGGGGCCCTGAAGCCCAAGCCTTTGCATGGAATCATTGCCTCAATATCAACAAATCAGGATGTTGGCTATATAAATCTGATTGAATTTAGTATTGGCCATCCCCAAAATGCACCAGAATACAGGAAATCACATCAAACAAATAAAAAATGTCCTGGGGGAGGAGCCCCAACCCCCCCCCCCCCCCCCCCACACACACACACACACACACATATACGACAATAAGTGGGGGGCCCTTAATACATCTGGGCCCAGGGGCCCGAAAGTTCATAATCCGCCCATGGAGAAGAAGGGAGGGATAGGAAAGAAGGGAAGGGAGAGAAGGAGAAGAGAGGTACCATCCATGTCAGCAGACTGCATTGATACCATGCAGAGTAAGGAGGACCCAGTCAGCATGTATGAGAATACCTCCACATATGTGTGTGTGTATGTGTGTGTGTGTCTCATGTTCTGAATGGCTGCTATGTGTATAAGGGAATGTACATTGCCAGACATGACAGAATTGTTGACTTAATAGTTGAACACATAATTCCATATGCTTCACCATGCAAAATCTACAAGAATGTATGCGTCTCACCTTGCATGTTCAAACTCTGTAATAGTGGAAAAAATGTGTTTTCAAATGTTGCTGCAAAAAAGCCAGATATTGTTGTTGTTGATGAGGACAGCAGAGAAGTAACCATTCTTGAAGTAGGCTGTGCATTTGACTATTCTAGAGGATGCCTACCTTACAAAGCTTTTAAAGTATCAGCCACTCAGAGACATTGTTGTACAGCTTAGGTACAAATGTAAGCTGTTGGTGTATATATTTGGAAGCCTAGGTAATGTCCACAGACTAGTAGTCAGGGGGTTGCAGATTGCTGGTCTCTCTAAGACAAGAGCAAAGGCTCTAGCAAAATTCTGCTCAATTTCTGTGATAATTGGCAGTCGCCACATCTGGAGAAGGCGCTGTTTTTTGAACCCCTGAACTGAGACCAGAGGCATAGGCTACTGGGTTTACAATGCTGGTATCTAAGATTGTTTGTGTTCAATGAAATCTATTGTAAAATGTGAACACAAATAAAGGTATTAAAATGTCTGTGTGTGTGTCTGTGTGTGTGGTGTGTGCGTGTGTGTGTGTGTGTCTGGTGTGTGTGTGTGTGTGTGTGTGTGTGTGTACCTGATGCAGTGGGCAGCAGTGAGGACCCAGTCAGCAGAGATGAGGGTTCCTCCACAGGTGTGGTACCAGTTGCCATTTCTGGTGTATTGCAGAGAGATCTGAGAGGGAGAAAGAGATGGAGAGATAATGGGAGAGATGGAGAGATTGAGATGGTGAAAGAGGGATGGAGAGATTGATTTTCGTAATGACATTTATTATTTGAAAGAAAATACTGTGTGTGTGTGTGTCTGTTTCTGTGTCTGTATGTATGAAGAGTGTGTGTGTGTGTGTGAGATGTTCCTGTACCTGCCAGGGCCAGCTGTGGGCTCTGGCATCCACTCCTCCCACCACCCTCGTCACCACAGGGGGGAATGTGGGCAGCCCACAACCGTAGGCTACACACGCACACACACACACACACACACACACGCACACACACACACGCACACACACGCACACACACAAACACATTAATACACATCACACATCATACATACAGACACCACACATACACATACACACACACGCACAAACACATTAATACACATCACACACACACACACAGACACACACAGACACACACACACGCACACACACACAAACACATTAATACACATCACACATCATACATACAGACACCACACACGCACACACACTCTCTCACACACACACACACACACACATACAGACACCACACACACACACATATCATACATACAGACACACACAAGAGAGAGAGAGAAAAAATAATGAGAAGGCATGAGTAAACTATATGATCAATTGTGGAAGTGTCGTTCTTAGCATCTACACCTAAACTCAATGCCAGTGAGACTGTTCCATCAGTGCTAAGATCAGACTGTTCTATCGGTGCTAAGATCAGACTGTTCTATCAGTGTTAAAGGAGAATTCCGGTGTGATATTGACCTAAAGTGTGTTGAAACATGATACCGAGTGTGAACGTATGTCTCATAGCTCACCTCGGCTTGTCCCCTGCACTCAGAAATCTGGCGCTAGTTAGCCAATGCTACCAACACAGTGTTTCGTTGTGGTGCCTCGGGCATCAGCCTAGCCATGCAAATAAATCACTGTTTTACACCATTTACGAGGCTCAAAGTAGCTCCATACTTCATTGGTAGACTTCCGAGGGCCTTGACATTTAAAACGAGACATGGAGAACTTTGAAAAAGCACTGGTAGTTTATTTACAAGACGATTTATATCATATTTATTTATTTATTTTCAAAAAATAATTCAGTGGAAATGCAAGGATTCAGTTGCTTCCAGTAGCAGCAACTGGAATCCATTCATTTTTACGGAATTATTTTTGGAATCTGATCCCTGATCATACCCGTTTGTTCGTACTCGTCGCTCGACTTATCGTGACTAAATTCAAGATGGCGTCGAACGGTAAAATTCCTTAAGGTACTGTCTGTATAAATCGTCTTGTAAATAAACTACCAGTGCTTTTTCAAAGTTCTCTATGTCTCGTTTTAAATGTCAAGGCCTTCGGAAGTCTACCAATGAAGTATGGAGCTACTTTGAGCCTCGTAAATGGTGTAAAACAGTGATTTAGTTGCATGGCTAGGCCGATGCCCGAGGCACCACAACGAAACACTGTGTTGGTAGCATTGGCTAACTAGCACCAGATTTCTGAGTGCAGGGGACAAGCCGAGGTGAGCTATGAAACATACGTTCACACTCGGTATCATGTTTCAACACACTTTAGGTCAAAATCACACCGGAATTATCCTTTAAGATCAGACTGTTCTATCGGTGCTAAGACCAGACTGTTCAGTGCTAATATCAGACTGTTCTATTGGTGCAAAGAGCAGACTGTTCCATCAGTGCTAAGATCAGACTGTTCAGTGCTAAGATCAGACTGTTCCATCAGTGCTAAGATCAGACTGTTCAGTGCTAATATCAGACTTTTCTATTGGTGCAAAGAGCAGACTGTTCCATCAGTGCTAAAATCAGACTGCTCTATTAGTGCTAAAAGCAGACTTTTCTGTCAGTGCTAAGATAAGAATGTTCTGTCAGTGCTAAGATCAGACTGTTCTATTGGTGCTAACATTTGACTGCTATGTTGGTGCTAACATTTGACTGTTTTATCGGTGCTAACTTGGGAGATGGATCTTACCTCCAGCAACCAGAACAGCGAGGACCACAAACTTCATCATCCTTCTATCTACAACTCCTCAGCCCTGCTGCACCCTCTTTTATATCCATTTGTTGAACACACACACACACACGCATGCAAATACACACACACACACACACAGGAGGGATAAAATTAGATTTTTAAACAAATACAGTGCCAGCTGAAGGGTCAGGCTTTTTTCCAAGGTCACTTTCCCGTTGACTAGACATGGCCGCACTTGATCCTCACCTGGGCCATCAAAACAGGCTGGCCTCACCTGACCCCTAGCCTGTTCACTGACCCCTGCATTCACTCACCTGCCCTCAGGGTTATCTGCCTCCAGTGGTTCTCTGCTACATACTGTACAGCACCTGAATACCAAGACCCTGTGTGTCAGAACTGCCAGGAAGATAGTAGAGGCTCGGAGCTCATAATCATCAAACATTTCCAAAATCGTTGACTAAACTTGAAAAGAAGACATTTTGTCAGTTAAGTTGCATACATCGTAGTTGCATATTATAGTCATTCTGATATACTGTGCAGATCACAGAATGACTGTGTGTACCATTTTTAGTTTAATCACTGTCAGTCAGTCAGACAGGTATTGGTTGTCAGGCACATTGGATTCTGATCTGGTGTGTATCCTTGGAGACGGAGGTCTGGGTAACCAGGGTGTTACAGATTATTTATGCAAACTTTTAACCTCCTTCATTTGTTGGTGCCCCTGTGCATCTAACCTCCTCTGAAATAGCTCCATTTGTGTTGGCCAATGCACATAGCACGGCTGCTGGTGTGTGTGTGTGTGTATGTGTATGTGTGTGTGAGTTATGCACATGGTACAGCTGCTGGTGTGTGTGTGTTTATGTGTGTTTTGATTCTGATGAAGACGCTTTCTGCGTCAAAACGTTAGTCACCAGCACCATTAAAGCTCGGGTCAGTTATTCGCATGCTCTGGTCTGGTAGTGGACTGTGGGTTCATTCTTTTGAAGTGGCCCCAGTCCTGCTGTTGATTCTGTGGTCCTGCTCCATGAGCACCGACAGGCTAGACCAAGAGAGAGGAAGAGATAGATAGAGAGATTTGAGATTTTAACTCATTCTTTATTGGTTTACAAAAACACTGAAAGATTCACACAATTAAACTTTTGTGTAGGATAAAAATTATGTTAAAAAAATTTAAAAGGAGAAAGAAAGGGAGAGAGAGAGAGAAGTCCATTTTATTGATTTGACCTACTACTTTTACTTCTTACTTGTCTACTTCAATAAATCGGCAGTATTTGGTGTGCGAGGCCATCCTGGTCTGACTGTGTGTGTGTGTGTGTGTGAGAGTATGAGGAGGAGGAGGTGACATTCAGGTTTTCCATTCAGCTGGTGCGTTCCCAAGATAAAGAAGTATTTTGGGATGTTTATCTCCCAGGTTAGTTGATAGAGCCTGCAACGGCCATCTTAGAGCCACGTCTTACACAAGCACCCTCAAACATACACACACACACACAAACACACACACACACACACACACACACACACACACACACACACAGCCATGTCAGAGCCACGTCTTACACAAGCACCCTAAAACAGACACACACACACACACACGTGTCAGAGCCACGTCTTACATAAGCACCTGTGACCAGACCAGCACCCATACCGGTGCAATCTTGATCCACTCCCCTCCGTCCCTCACCCCTCACTGGTGGGGTATTTAAAGCCACCTGAGGATGACCGCTCCCACACAGCCATCATGAAGGTCCTGGTCTTTGCTCTGCTCGTCGTCGGCGGTAAGGCACTCTTCTGCTGGCATAGGTGGACACATTCACCTTTTGCCCCACGCACGCACGCACGCACACACACACACACACACACACACCACACGGGGGCAGCCGTGGCCTACTGGTTAGCGCTTCGGACTTGTAACCGGAGGGTTGCCGGTTCGAACACCAGTAGGCATGGCTGAAGTGCCCTTGAGCAAGGCACCTAACCCCTCACTGCTCCCCGAGCTGCCGCAGGCAGCTCACTGCGCTGGGATTAGTGTGTCTTCACCTCACTGTGTGTACACTGTGTGTGTTTCACTAATTCACGGATTGGGATAAATGCAGAGACCAAATTTCCCTCACGGGATCAAAAGAGTATATATACTATACACAAACATTCTTCGGCTGGCGCAGGTGGACACACTCACCTTTTGCCCTACACACACACACACACCCATACATACACACACACACACTGTTCTGCTGGCGCACGTGGACACACTCACCTTTTGCCCTACACACACACACACACACACATACCCATACACACACACACACACACACTCTTCTGCTGGGATAGGTGGACACATTCACCTTTCACCCTACACACCTTCATCTGTCCGTCTTCATCTGTAGACGTTAACATTCACACACAGATTGTGGTTGTATAATTTGGTACGGTTTATAGCCAAAAAAAATACAGGTCAATAACAGCAACATATGTATATTGCATATTTCCATTCATATTAACACACACACACACCACTGCATTTATAGAATTACCTCTTCTGCACATAGACAACAGTAAAAAACAGAAAACAGAGTTAAATACACAATCGTCAGAGTAGAAGCTCCACGTGTCTCACTGCTGTATGTGAGTTTAAGTGTGAGAGTGTGAAGTCTGGGTCTTTCACCCATATCGCCCCTGATGGGGGAGTGTAAAGTCTGGATCATATCGGTCC
>NC_055963.1:35324897-35484897 GCF_018492685.1 Alosa sapidissima | reverse complement strand
CAAGAAAGTATTCAGTGAATCTATGTATTAGTTGTTGATTTTTTTCAGATCTCTACATTTTAGGATATAATTTAGGATAGGCCTATACATGACGTTTCCTTGTTCCTGGTCATGCGATCATCATCCGCTTTTGTCCCATAATATAATATTTGGCCTTTGGAGGACTGGGTAGCAGATGTAAAATCAAGGGCCACAATCAAAATCTTAGTTATGTCCGAAACTATCCTAATATGGAATGTTTCAAATACTGTACACACAGGAGAGATGTTCAATTCCTAGTGCTTATGCTAAATGTTAGAATATTCATAATGGAATGTTGTGGGATGACAATGGGAGGAGCATGGTCCTCGTGTACGCACAATTCAATGCAGGATACTATTTATAACCAGCCGCCTGCGTAATGGTTTGCGCAACACGTAAATCATACAATCAGAATCTTTTTGTGCGTACGTAGGCAACGGGTGATACCAAAAATAGTACCAGGTAGGCCGAGCAGGTACCAGATGCCAGTTTCTGCTAATGGAAGACCAAAGTCAAGGCGAGTTGAGCTGATAGCATGCATTGGAAAAGGGACTTAAGGTTTGAATATGTGCAATGTAAAGTTGCTATTTTCTTTTTAATTTAATACCATATTCAGCAAGCCATAACTTGATAAATATTCATCAGTGGGCCAAATAACTTTGCATTCATTCATAGTTTTGATGCCTTCAGTGAGAATCTACAATGTAAATAGTCATGGAAATAAAGAAAATGCATTGAAATGAGAAAGTGTGTCCAAACTTTTGGCCTGTACTGAATGTCAGATAAGTCATGTGAGGATTCAGGGCTTAGACCTTACGGACGAGATCGAAATTCATCAGCCAATCCTGCCTTGCAGAAACCTGTCGCTACGTGCTTACGTAGAAGTTTGACGTCCACTTGAAGTAAGTTTACGTCCACTTTCACTTTCTGCTGTTGAAGGAGCTACACAAAATGTTGCAGCCATCGTAAGTTATTTATTTCCGTTGATTTTTGATGACTTTCATAAATTTAACAATAATACTTAAGTCGTGTTATGTTTTCTATTTCTATTGGGCACGTAGGTTCTATTGATAACACTGCTTTCCAACATGTAGGCCTACAGTAGGCCTAGGCTGGGTCGCGAAGACCAGTGGCGTCGTTAGGCATAGGCATTCGGGGCTAATGCTTATATATTATCTCTCACAACACTTTTCTTTCTTTTTTTTATTCTGATCAAAACCTTGAGATGAGATAGACCTATTTATCAAACAAATAGCCTATAGGCTTACTTGTTTACAGGCATCCTCTCACTCTCCTTCAAGGAGCGTTTCACCGCTGGGAAGATGAATGTGTATTTAAATTGAGTCATTTATGTAGTAGGCCTAGACATGTTGAGTCATCATTGAAGTCAGTGCCTTCTTGACCAAGAAAAAGGCAAAAACGTGTTTTTGGCTTATGTGGATGAAAGCCAACAACTCCCAAAATTCCTTTCACTGCTCTTCGCTGCCCTACCAAGCCACTCCAGGAAGTAGCCGAGACCTGGCTACAAACACACAGAGCAAACTCAATGTAACATTTTGGCATTAATAAGGATTCTAAAATTAAAACAATCATTGTTTTTTGTTAAAATTTCAATGATTCTTCTCCTTAAGCTAAGCATAACAGCAGGGCTGCCAACTTTTCAAAAAACCTTGGAGTGAGATTTGGTGGGGCCAACCAAAATTGCTGCGGAAATTTTTGTTTGGGTCATTCAGCTTTATACCGTACAGTAAAAAAAAACGTACATCAGTGGTTCTCACGTGTAGGGACCAGGCATGGACGGATTATGAACTTTCGGGCCCCTGAGCCCACGTGTATTAAGGGCCCCCCACTAATTATCGCATATGTGGAAGGGGGGTTTGGGGGTCCTCCCCCAGAATTTTTTAAATTTGTTTGATGTGATTTCCTGTATTCTGGTGTATTTTGGGGATGGCCTATACTAAATTCAATCAGATTCATAGCCTACATCCTGATGTGTTGATATTGAGGCAATGATTCCATGCAAAGGCTTGGGCTTCAGGGCCCCCTGACACCTTGGGCCCCTGGGCCTGGGCCCGGAAGGCCCGTGCAGTAATCCATCCCTGGGACCAGGGTCCCAGAGTTAAATTAAATCAAAGGGATCTAACCTACTACTAGGACCATGGGTGTCGGAGGCATTCTGAAAGTGGGTGGGACATTTCAGTGGGGGGTATGGGGGGGTTCTCTCTCAGAATTTTTTTTTTGGACTAGATGCAATTTCCTTAATTCTGGTACATTTTAACACGTTATTTAGATACTTCTATATAACAAAATAAAGCCAGCCTACGAAATTAATAAAAAGTAAATCATGCATAATTTAAAAATAACTCAATATATAGGCTACCTGGCTACGCAATAAGGTTTCCATTACAGCACTGTGGACGTTCAATGAATGCATGAAAGCGGATGGTTTGTTTGAAATTCCGACACTCTTTCAACTACAAGGAACGTAATAGTGATCATCAAATACCTCCCCAGATTTCAGTGCCCATCAGTCCCAACATTTACCAATATAATCAAACAGTCCAAAAGTAAATTAAATATCAAACTAAACTGAAAATGTCATGCTTTTGAAGGCCTACCAGTATGCCGTTCAATGAAACGCATGTCTCAAAATAAAACTCGCATAAGAAATAAAGGGCTGTCTCGAATACAATCCTGCCCCTAAAGGCCTGTACTTTGTCAATGAAGCACTAAACAGATGCTGAAATTAGCACTGGTATTTTGCACGGCAAAAGTGGGCGGGGTCCAAACTAACAATTTTAAAAAGTGGGTGGGTGTTTTGTAAGAATTTAAGAAATGTTTGTATATTTTAACTTTTAAATGCATCAATCAGGTAGCCTGGGTTTTCCCATGCTGCCTTATGCGTGTGATTTTATTCACGCTGCTAGGCAGCCTGGATTCCATGGAGCAAAATTTTCGCCTCAGTTAGGGGACCAATCACAGAACGGAGGGAGGGCAGCAAGACGATGATGACATGCCGAAGCCGTTATGAGCTACGTACGGACGCATTTCATAGACATTCAATAAACAGCTCTGGGCATTCGTAAACCACGTTTCAAATACGAGAAAATGAACGTCTAGTTTCCAGACCCTATCTCAATGAGATGAGGTCTGACGTTAGCCAGGCTATCAATCAAGTGCACTTTTTAAAATAAAATTCAGAGGTCAGACTTGCTTATTTTTATGGAAATATTTGTGCTGTAGCCTAAGCTATTTTGCACTTCAGAATTATAACCATGCATACAGAGGTGGAATAGTTATGGTAATATTGCAAAAAGTTCACAACCACAAAAACATATGCTACATTTCACAGTTCAGAAATGTTCAAAAATGTGTGTACAGCACTCCATGAAATTATGTAGAAGTGGTCACCTGTGTTATTCAGCTAGTTAATTTAAGATAATATATTGGTCATTAATGGCCATAGCATACATGCTATTTCTTTTTCAGGATGTACCCATATCTGCATGATGTGAATGTTTGCATATGGCTTATGTCAGGCTTTATATCAATATTTGTGTCTCGTTATTTGATTTTCTTCATATTTTTGCATTAATGTCACTAGGAAGCATGCCAATATAAATATATTCATTTATCTGTGTAAGTGGGATTGGCTCAAACCTGACAATATAAGAACCATGATAGTGGGATAATCTATGGCTGAGCAATTTACAAAAATGTATGTAGGCCTACTGACAAATAGTTTACCTTAGAATACATTATAATTTCGCCCCAATGAGGCTATGTAGAAATGTGTTGTATTTTCAAAACCGGATTACTCAGGAACCACTTATTGCATGCTTTATATCCTCGTATTCGGTACGGTTTGCTGTTTATTGTGATATTGGGTTTGCCACGTGTTGAAGGGTTAGTGAGATATTAAACCGAGAGTAACGGGTGTGCACTGTGTGCAAAATGCAAATATGAAATTGCACGTCGGTTTAATGATAATTTTCTCGTGAACCATTTAACTTGGCACTAATATCATTGGAAAGCTTAGATTCCGCTCGTTCACATGATGTGTGATATCATATGTAGGCCTATAGGTTTAGTTTAGTTGAACCTCATCTGCCTACTATACTACTATAATACTCAATAATACTCAAAGCATACCTGAAGCCGGGGAAATGCGCCTGGGATGGCTTCTGAAGTAGCATCGCAAATGAGAGAAAATTTAGAAAATTCCACAGACAGGGGGTGCTCTTGAACCCTCTCACCGTCTCTGAAAGCATAACCGTGGCTCAACAGGTAGATCTATAAATAGGCTAAAACAAAGTCCTTTTAGGCAAGTCCCTCCACTCGGCGGCCATATACCAACGTTTTATGGGCACTCATCGGGCACAGTCTTTGGGTCGAACTGCGCGTGCGCAAGGCTTCACGACACCAATCTTGCTCCAGCGGCGAGATCACAACACATGATTGGCACGATGTCGTCACAACACACCACATGATTGGCTCAATGTATTCACATATCGATGTTTTGCTGAGGAAGGGGTGGGATATGTGTAGACAACGGCCATATTGGCGTGACAAACTAGCCCCATGCATTTCTATGGAGTATTTTCTGAGTGCTGTGTCTCCACATTAGAAAGTCTCTGGCTAAACTCATTTTTCAGGCATCTGACCGACCGGGTTGACACTTCAGCGTGAGAAATTGGGGGTGTGACGGCTCCCACACACAGCTGCGTTCCATCAACGCATTCCAGTGGGTGTTCCCGACGGTAGCTATGCAAATGACTTGAAGTAAAACCGTAATGTGATTGGTTGGTGCCATCCGTAGATTGGCCGGTGCCGCAACAGCTGAACTCCTCAACGCGAGCAGCGGGAGAAACGCGACGCGACGGACCCACAATTCAGTTCGGCAACGGATCACGTGAGCCCATTTAAAGTGAATGGGATGCGTCTCCAGCAACGCGATGCACGCAGCTGTGTGTGGGAGCCGTTACAGCACCAGACATATAATAAAACTTACCTTAAAATTACGACCAGGATCCCTTCTGATGTTTATTATCCATTGTCGACGTAGTCCCTGATCTTTGGGGAAACGGTGAAACGTTTGTCCTCTGTTTGATGTTTTCCTGTGTGATGAAGTGCATTGGGGAACACAGCAGTGTGAGAATTCGCGTTGTGAGAAATCCCGGAAGTGGTAAGTGTACCTCTCAGGCTCGGTGGAACGTTCGAGGTGAATAAGGCGAATAGAGAATGAATGGGGAAATTACGGAGGTTATAGTTTGACGATCTCGTACTCCTGTGCGGGCTAGATGCTATATACCACGGACATGTTTTGGGGGGCCACCCAAAGTGAGTTGGTGGGCCGTAGTTTGGGGACCACTGGTCAAGTCTCAAGTCATGAATATCAAGTCAAAGTCAAGTTGAGTATTTTATGAATGTTTATAAAGCAAGTCTCAAACCCTAAAATTTGTGACAAGTCAGGTCATGTGACTCAATTTCCCCATGTCTGGATACTAGACCTCCAACCCCACCCTTAGCTAAGATTTGTTGTTTAAGACATATGTTAAATGTTGAAGGACTCGGGATGTCTTTAACGCAGCACTCTTCCATTGTCTTGCATCGTGTCAGTGTAGCGCCACACGTGGTGCACCGTGGTATTACAGTAGAGCCAGGCCAACGCTAGCTGGCTTCAAAGCTGCCAACTCTCACGCATTGGCCGTGAGACACACGCATTTGATTAGTTTCACACCATAGACTGTATATATAGAACTGGACAGTGTGGTTGCATTCAGCAGTGTTCTATGGAATTGAAGCCGCCGAGGCGACGCCATCTTGGAAAATTTGCAACCAATTTGAAGTGCGGCTGCGCAGCAGAAGTTGAAGCATGCGCAGTGAAGAGAGTCGCGGTCAGGCACGCCCACTCAGTGAGTTAAACACGCCCCTTGTCGAGTGAAACCCGCCCCCTTCTCCTTTCCACAACACAGGTCGATAATGAGGTCGACTCGGCGCCGAAGGCTAGCTGGCTGAATGAATTTAGCGGCTGTGAGTTAGCTAAACAGCACAAACAACAGTCTTCGGTTTGTTCTTGTCTGGTAAGTTTTGTGTATCAACTGAAACGTTTTTTTGTCTATTGTTGTTCTTAAATACGTCTAAGAGAGCTTATTATGTTGATTACAGACTGTGAGAAATTAGTATGGTGAATACTAATCAGCTAACAACAGAAATACAGACAGCGAATTACATGCTAACGTTAGCAGCTACATTAACGTTACTGTAAACGGTAGGCTAAGTTGGTCATTGAGGTGAAGATTAGCAAACAGCTCCCGTAAGAGTCAATGCATGTTTAGTCGGTTTTATTAGTTTTTGCTGTTTTCAAATATCTCAATCTGAATGTATGCCATCTCAACATGGAGTAACCATTGACTGTACATGGAGATTACACAGTCAGTACAGTTTACGATGTGATAAAGCAACGTAAATTAACGTTGTATGAAGCATGGACCTCATCAACTTGTCATATTAATGTAACTACTAGCCAGTTTACCAACGTTGCATTTTTTCTAACGTTAACGACAAAGACACCTCCGTTAGAGCTACACCTGTGATGGTAGGTTGGTAGTTGTAGACCGCATAAGTGAATGATTGATAAATGAAACGCCTGCATTAAACACTACGCCAAGAACCAGTCACAAATTCCCAGGGATATCGGTGAAAGTAACACCTCAATTTGTCATCTAACGTCCAAGATCAGTCATACTGATAACGTTATTTTTCAAGCTGACGCAAGTTGATAATTCACATATTTAAATATAGAATTTAATATTAAAATCGCATGTTTAAACGTGTAGTTAACATTAGGTAGGCAGTGACATTTATTGCACACATATATTTAATTAATTGGTATTACTAGTGTTGTTGAGTGCCTCATTATATGCTTTGTAATATTGTAAAATTGTCTGACTAACTTTATTGTAACTTTCCTTTTTGCAGATAAGGTATGGGTGATGGCTGAATGTACTGGAGGTGGCGGCAAGGAGGTCTCCATTAGTCTGCAAGGGAATGCCTACGTGAAGTGGTTTGGCTGGGGTGGTCTGAGGTGGCATGTCCTCCCCCTTTCTCCAAGTTCCCAGACATTCATCTCCCTGACACCACCCACTGTCACTGGATCAACCTGAAGCCCCTTATACATGGGACATGGCACAGCACCACTACGAAACACATGACTTTCAATAACTTGCGTGGCACCAAGATAGGTCTGCCGCTGCTCTGAACCTTCTGTTAACTTGACATCATTCATACTTGAGGCTGTACACATCACTTTGTTTCTATTTTCTTTATTGATGCCACCCAAACTTCAACTTTCTGTATGCCCCTGAACTCACACAAATTGTAAATTGCAATGCGCCATTTAACCAGTGGTGTAGTCTAGTTAGCTGTAGTGGTGGGTATACTGTGAGCAATCCTTGCCTATTTTAAATGGGTATACTGAGATGGTGATGCTTTTTAAGTGGGTTTACTGTGTAGTCCTGTGTATCACATAGACTATACCACTGCATTTAACTGCCTTTTTTGGGTATACTGAGATGGCGATGCTTTTTAAGTGGGTTTACTGTGTAGTCCTGTGTATCACATAGACTATACCACTGCATTTAACTGCCTTGGTATTTAACAGTAGCCTACACACAGATGTAGAAGTTAGAAGAACATTAATATCAGAATAATTATTGGTTGATACTAAATCAATTTTGAATGTTTTTATTTATTTTGTTTGAAGTATCATTCAGAATGCCGCAGCACGCCTCAATCAGCCTAAGAGGACACATGTAACCCCTCTCCTAGTTACTCTCCATTGGCTCCCTATAGTAGCCAGAATTTCACACTTTGGCCTATAGGACACTGACTGGATCTGCTTCTTGTTATTTTGATTCAACGATCAAGATGTACATCCCCAACCGCCCACTGCAGTCTTCTGCTGAGCGTCTGTTATGTCGACCAGTCTTAAACCCTCAAATTCAAGACTCTTTCCCTCAGTGGTTCCATGTTGGTGGAATGAGTTGCCCAGTGCTCTTCATTCCTGTGATAGTTTTTGGTCTTTTAAGAGGGGTCTAAAGGCATATCTGTTCAACATGCACTTAGTTCATTAAGCGCTTCTTAAGTGTTATGGTTTGTATAGTACTGTGTTATTTTCATTAGGCTGTTGATTAATTTGACATTGTTTTTTTGATATTCTCCTTAATGTAGTGTTACCATGTTATTGTTATATTATTGATTGAATGGGCATTGTTATTTATTATTCCCCCCCCCCCTCATTTTCATTGTTTATATTTAATTAGGCTATTGATTGATCCCTGTTAAATTTAAGTATTATATTGTTTTGTATTTGTATATGGCTTTGGACAAAAGTGTAACCTAGCCATCATGTGGTATTTTCTTATGCACTTGAAGCAAAAAATAAAAATATGTTTCTTTAAATGTAGTACCACTTTAAACACATGACTCACTGAACAGCAAAGTAGCTTCCTGATTATGTGTAAAATGTCCACAGAGTATCCTGATGTAGTAGGTCCATGTTCTCATATTTTTACAGCTGACATGAAGGCTGCAATATTATATATTATATTGATTTATAATGGAGCACCCTCTCTGGTGAAAGACTAGTACTAGCAACCCTGTGGTAGAGGCATACGATTACAGACATATTGAGAGAGCCTATGATGAGTTGTCACAGTTTTCAATTTAGACGTATTGAAATGGGGTACGTCTACGGGAGGATTTACACATCACTGGCAAGACCTGATCAAATCATACCAATGCAAAATGCTTCTCCAGCAGTGCAATCGCAGGTAACAATACCTTAACTCAGCATTTTCAGATACCGCTGTTATGAGCATACTAAGCAAATTGTCCATTTGTAACTTTGAATCCCTCCTCACGTTAAGCGATGGTCCAATATGTGTTCACTAAAAAACAAGTAACGTTATTTGTCTGGCTTATTAAAGGAGAATTCCGGTGTGATATTGACCTAAAGTGTATCGAAACATGATACCGAGTGTGAACGTATGTCTCATAGCCCATCTCGACTTGTCCCCTGCACTCCAAAATCTGGCGCTAGTTAGCCGATGCTACCAACAACTTTTTCAGTAGTGGTGCTTCGGCATCGGGCTAGCCATGCAAATAAATCACTGTTTTACACCCATTTACGAGGCTCAATGTATCTCCACACTTCATTGGTAGACTTCCTAGGGCCCTGACATTTAAAACGAGACATTGAGAACTTTGAAAAAGCACTGGTAGTTTACTTACAAGACGATTTATACAGACAGTATCTTCACGAAGTTTAACGTTTGCAGCAATCTTGAATTTAGTCACGATAAGTCGAGCAACGAGTAAGAATGAACAGGTATGATAAGGGATCAGATTCCAAAAATAATTCAGTGGAAATGCATGGATTCCAGTTTCTTCCAGTAGCAGCAACTGGAAACAGGTAGCTGGGCCAACTGTGTTTGCATGGAGTTCTGTCAGACCAGAGAGGAGTGTTGTTTAGATGAATTAAGATACTTGTTTGTAATGCATTTATTAACTGTGTAGTGACAGTATTTCTCTGATAATTTCCAGTAATGTTTCCACGGATCTCGATGATCGACATGGTGTAATTGGTTACATGAATTGAGCATGAATATCCTTGTAAAAGACCTAATGTGTCTGTCACAGGCGGAGGGCGCTATTGCCTCCTTAACCCAATCTCTAGCAGTGGGGAGAACACTCTACTCCTCAATAATGCCAAGAGTCCGAGAAATATATTAAAAACCAGTATTTTATTAAGTTACATATAAAAGGAGCTAAATGCTAAAAGTCCCATCGACCAAATGAGCTCCCCTCCCAGTGTTCGAATGTCCAGCACCCCCAACGAGCCGGCGGCCAAGTCAGCGGAAGCAACTTTGCCCAGTGGTCGGCTCCTCCGATCGAAACAGGTCCCGCCGTCAGCAGACCTGCGTCCCAGTGGCAGCTGTTTGGTGGCAGAACAGAGGCTACTTAGTGAACGCAGCTAAATCCCTCCTATAGACCCCAGCCCATCCGAGTAACAAAAACACAATTCACTGCACCAAAATACACAGTTCATCACACGTTACATAAGGCCGATCATAAGCACAGAAATCCAACCACTGCAATCCACACCACACGGCTATTATACGACTTGGACTATAGGCAAAGGGGGGGGGGGGGGGGGAGGGGAGTTTAGCTACAGTTCATGAGGTAGTCAGCTGCAACGGGCAGACAGCAGGAGCAGAGAGGTAAGGACACAAAGGCCGCAGCCGGGTGGCGCTAGGCAGGGAGTGCAACCAGTCCAACACAGTTCTAAACAGCACCAAAAATTCAGTCAAGGGGGGCCAGGGGATAGGAGCTGCTAGGTAGGGACAGTCAATAATGCAGTGCAGTAGCACCAGAGTTATAGAAAAGTCTATGGCCCAGCAATGGGCATTCAGGAGGCAATTAACAAATACTTAGCTCTGCGAGGGGCGGACGCTTCCACCCCTCTGACATCCAATGACGCTTGAACACACAGTCGACCGGTCTGTAGCCTACTTGATAACTGGAGGCGAGTTGTAAGCCGTAGCTTCACTTGATAACTGGAGGCGTGTAGTCCGTAGCTCACTTGATAACTGGAGGCGTGTAGTCCGTAGCTCACTTGATAACTGGAGGCGTGTAGTCGAGTGTAGTCCGTAGCTCACTTGATAACTGGAGGCGTGTAGTCGCGTGTAGTCCGTAGCTCACTTGATAACTGGAGGCGTGTAGACCGTAGCTCACTTGGAAACCGGCGAGTGAGCCGCCTCTAATGCAGGAGAAGAGAGGGTAGGCTCAGGAACAATAGCAGTAATCACCGCACAGCAACAAGCAGAGGGTAGGCAGAAAACGGGTACTTAGCTCTGTGAGGGGTGGACGTCTCCACCCCTCGGATATCGGCCTGGACAGCGCCTGGACAGACCGGCAGACTTGCCCGGAAGGCTTGATAACTGGAGGCGAGTGAAATCTTTGGCCGCGGCTCACACTCAGCGTTCACACGCTGCTGTCGTGTCGTCTGTAGCTCGCCCTCTCTTTGGGACTCCAGCTCCGCTGCTTGTCACGTCCTTCTCCAAAGGCTACTTCGCTACGACTGAGAGTGGCCACCCTAGAAAAAGCCCAGTCCCCCCCCAAAGTACCAATCACCGAACCCACCGTTCCCGCTACACACCTGTGTCTAATTAATCTACACCTCCAGTGCCAATCACCCAAAACCATTCCCGCTACACACCTGTGTCTGATTTGTAAACACTGTGTGCTTAAGGGGGCTGCCATCTTGGCCTAATAGTGTTCCACCCCAAAACCAGTCCCCATGGAATTCCAGATGCCATTTTAGTTCCCACCCTGTGACATGTCCATCAATGTTTCTCTTATACTTCCAGTGAAGACACCCCCTCCGCACCCAGACCATGAATATGCTGCACTGCCTCCCTCACTTCAAGATCAACTTGGGGAAGCCCGCAAGACCATCAGTGATGAACTTTTCATTTTAGAGCTTCAACAAAAAGTTTTTGATTTCAAATTTTCAAGGTGACGATAAACAGATTTCATTTTATACAGGGTTCCCAGATTATGATGCATTTAAAGCTGTGTTTATGGCCCATAAACCTACTGCAGAAAATATGGTGGGATCATTATTGTTCATCTTTATGAATCTATACAAAACCTTTACCATCATTATTGTTCATCTTCACTAATCTATACAAATACTTTACCATCATTATTGTTCATCTTACGAATCTACAAAACCTTAACCACCATTATTGTTCATCTTTATGAATACAAAACCTTAATCAATATTATTGTTCATCTTTACAAATCTATACAATATGCAAACTTGTATTGTTACCATAGCACATTATTATGGTCAATGTACCACAGGATCAGTACCTGTCAGACCTTATAATCACTTCTCATGCTCTTTACTTTTACATACCTGTGAGTGATTTGATTGTTTATGTGTGTATGTATGTATAAGCTACTGGATGTCTATCTATCAAAAGAATAAAGTACAATTGTATTACACATGGATGATGTCCTTCATAACTTTATAATTTAATATACCGGAACCAGAACATCAGAGAACATTAAAAAAAACATTGATAGGCACACTGGTCTAAGTTTGTAAAGGTAACTTTGTACATATAAGTTGGTATGGGGAATAATGTAAAAAGGCCTGCCTGTATACTGTAAGCATGGAAAAGGAACCAGAACATCAGAAAACAGGGCGTTCAAAAAACATTGATAGGCACAATGGTCTAGGTTTGTAAGTAACCCTGTACATAGAAGTAGTTGCACTGCGTCTCCCTTATCAATGGCTGCTCAAGTGACAGCTCCACCTGAAAAGATAATCAAACTTTAGACACTTAATAATAATAATAATAATAATAATAATAATAATAAGCTTTATTTGTATAGCACCTTTCATACACAGAATGCAGCTCAAAGTGCTTTACATTTGAAGCATGTAACACAATAATAGTCAGTCAGTCATTATCAATCACTTTTCTTCATTGCTGGGGCCGTTTATGATCCACTCAGCAACATATCAAAAATATAGAAAATGACGTCATAAGACTGGCAGCCTTAACCCTCTTACCCCCCACAAGCACGCCATATGGCAACTGTGGCAAGGAAAAACTCCCATATTCCAGGAAGAAACCTTGAGCAGAACCTGACTTAATAGGGGGAGCCCATCTGCTTCTGGCTGGCTGCGCCTTCCAATAGCAGCAGATGTAGAATAATCTGAAAAAGTAGTCTACAGGATAAGATGAGTTAACTAAAAGCTTTCCTGTACAGATATGTTTTCAGATCTTTTTTAAAAATATTTACTGAACTCGCCTGCTTGATGTACAGAGGCAGGGTGTTCCATAGTTTGGGGGCATAATGGATAAAAGCAGCTTCTCCACTTTGTTTGTGGAGCACTTTGGGTACGATTAAAAGATTAGAATTGGATGATCTAAGTTTCCTTTGTGGTTGATAAGATATTAAAAGCTCAGAGATATATGAAGGTGCTATGCCATTCAGAGCTTTGTAAGTAATTAACATAACCTTAAAATCAATTCTATAGGAAATAGGGAACCAGTGCAGTTCAGCCAACACAGGGGTGATGTGTTCTCTCTTCTTAGTCTTAGTTAAAAGTCTAGCCGCAGAGTTCTGTATGAGTGCCAATTTCTTTAGATGTTTTTTGGGAAGACCAGTGAAAAGTGCATTGCAGTAGTCTAACCTGCTAGTGATAAAGGCGTGAATTAGTTTTTCTGCATCTTGTTGAGTTAAAAAGGGCCGCACTTTGGCAATGTTTCTCAAGTGGAAATAGGCTGTCTGAGTAACTGATATGGGGCTTAAAACTTAACTCTGCATCTAAGATGACACCGAGGCTTGTTACTTTTGGTTTGACCTGGTGCGCCAAGTTCCCCAAATTACTAAGAATAATATCTCACTTTAGTTTTGGTCCAACCAAAAGTACCTCTGTTTTGTAATCATTTAGTTTCAAAAAATTGTTGCTCATCCACTGATTAATGGAGGTTAGGCATGCAGTGAGGGAGCAAAGGCCATCTGGGTTAGTTGGCTCCACAGAAATATACAATTGGGTATCATCTGCGTAGCTGTGGAAGTTTACATTATGCTGACTTATGACGTTTCCCAATGGAAGCATATATAGAGAAAATAGCAGGGGACCAAGGCAGCTCCCCTGGGCCACACCAAAAGGCAAGTCATGTTTTTCAGATACATGATCTCCTAGACTGATATAAAAATCTCTGCCAGTAATGTAGGTTTGAAACCAGTTTAGAGCATTATCAGAGAGACCCACCCACTTCGCAAGGCGGTAAATTAGGATGCTATGATCAATGGTGTCAAATGCCGCACTCAAATCCAGAAGAATAAGGATTGAGACTTTGTTTGAGTCAGTAGCCAGTCTGAGATCATTGACTATTTTTACTAGAGCTGTTTCTGTGCTGTGATTTGATCTAAAACCTGATTGGAATTTTTCAAGGATACTGTTTTCCTTGAGGAAGGTATTTAACTGATTACAAACAACTTTTTCAAGTACTTTGCTCAAGAACGGTAGATTTGATATAGGCCTGTAGTTGCTCAGATTGGTATGGTCAAGATTTGACTTTTTAAGTAAAGGTTTCACAACAGCGGTTTTAAAAGCATTTGGAAATATACCTGTTTCTAATGAGGTATTTATTACCTTGAGAATAAAGGGAGCTAAGCTATCATATACTTTTTTGAGGAATCTAGTAGGGATTGGATCTAAAACACATGTTGAGGAGCCGGTTTGAGTTATAATTTTACCAAGCTCAGATTGAGTAATAGTGCTAAAGGACCTTAATTTTGGGGGGCTGTTTTTGGGTGTGCTATCAACCATATTACTTGTGTTACCAATAGCCTCCCTTATAGAAATGACTGTTTTTGACTTGAACTTGACACTTCAGAGTTGCTATTAACAAATATATGGCATATACGTGTGTGTGTGTGTGTGTGTATATATATAACCCTGAAAAAACCTGGGCTGAACCATGATGACCTCAACAACTACCGACCCATCTCCAATTTACCATTCATTTCAAAAATTATGGAGAGGGTGGTGGCATCTCAACTCCAGGATCATTTGAAGGACAATGATCTGTTTGAGCCATTTCAGTCTGGATTTCGACCAAAGCACAGCACAGAGACTGCCTTGGTGAAGGTAACAAATGACCTCCTCTGCACAGCTGATGCTGGACTCATTTCCATCCTAATCCTCCTTGACCTGAGTGCAGCTTTTGACACCATATCCCATCAGCTGCTTCTGGAGCGTCTTACCAGCATTGGAGTGCAGGGCAGTGTTCATCAATGGTTCACCTCCTATCTCTCTGGCAGGACACAGCTTGTCCAGATTTTGGACCACAAGTCAGAGAGTGCTGCTGTCACAAAGGGAGTGCCACAGGGGTCTGTTCTGGGGCCCCTGCTCTTCATCATCTACCTCCTCCCACTGGGAAATATCCTGAGGCAACATGGTGTTCAGTTTCACTGCTATGCTGATGACACCCAGCTTTATATGTCCACCAAACCGACTGCCTCCCTTCCTCCTGCTGCGATGACTGCCTGTCTGCATGATATAAATCTGTGGATGACTAACAACTACCTGAAACTGGCAAAGATGGAAAACAGACTCTCCCTATCTATAGATGGCTCCAACATTGCCTGCTCCACCAAGGTGAAGAGTCTTGGTGTTATACTAGACAGCACACTTTCATTCACTGCCCATATTAACAGTGTGTCTCGCAGCGCCTTTTTCCATCTGCGCAACATCGCAAGACTGCGCCCCTCCCTCAGTCAGCAGAGTGCAGAAGTACTTGTAAACGCCTATGTTACATCCCGCATTGATTACTGCAATTCCATCTTCTCTGGCATTCCACAGAAATCACTCCACCACCTGCAAATAATCCAGAACTCTGCAGCCAGGATGGTAACAGGCACAAAGTCCACAGGCCACATAACACCTGTACTGTTGCAGCTACACTGGTTACCAGTTACCCAGAGAGTCCAGTTTAAGATCTTACTGTTGACATATAAGGCCCTGCATAACCTTGCTCCCAATTATATAACCGACCTATTAGAGAGCTACACCCCTTCCCGCTCACTGCGATCCTCATCAGCTGGTCTGCTCAAGGTGCCCAAGATGAACCTCAGCACCATGGGAGAGAGAGCGTTCTCCCACACAGCCCCAAAGCTATGGAACTCACTTCCAAACAACATCAGGCAGTGTGAATCCACTGCCCAGTTTAAAAAGGAACTGAAAACGTATCTCTTCAGACTAGCCTATGGACTGTGATATGGCTAAATGGACTATATATATATATTTTTCTCCTTTTTTATATATATATATATATATATATATATAAAATATATATATATATATATATTTTCTTTCTCTCTCTCTCTTCTATTTGTTTTATCTGTAAAGCGACCTTGGGTGTCCTGAAAGGCGCTCTTTAAATAAAATGTATTATTATTATTATTATTATTATTATTATTATTATTATTATTATTATTATATATATATATATATATATATATATATATATATATATATATATATATATATATATATATATATACACATACACACACACACACACACACACACACACATATATATATATACACATACACACACACACACACTGAGTGTGCAGTGAATTCGGTACATCTGGCATTGAAATGATCTGCCATGAAAATATTACAGCTACATGATGGTAGTGGTAGGTTGTTTACAGATGTGATACTTGCGAACACAACTTGAAAGATACCTAATATCTTGGAAACCCATTGTACAAAAAAGTCTGGGTTGTGGAAAAGCTCATATTAAGATTGAACAGTATGGATTTCATCCTATGTCAATTTTAAACAGAAAAGTGATTTGAAAACTAATTACATTTTGAAGAACCTTCCTCAACCCTGCACTGCTCCAAGAACTGAGTATAACTCTTATCTTAACATGATTGTTAAAACTTAACTTACCTTATCACTTACCTAATTCACCCCTTGCAGACACGTGACTTAAGTCACGTGCCGGCTCCATGCTGGACGGCAAAAAGATGGGAGACGGACGGCAAATTACATTATGTCATAAAGATTATGATGAACTGAACACCATTACTATAGCATCTTTGTAGTTCAATGTATTGCTGTTTGGGGTCTGATAGTCAAAGAAGATGCCAGTGGTGTTGTTAGATGAAATGGGTCATGATCGCAAATGTAAAGTTATTAAAACTGGTGGTAACAGCAAGGGGAGATAACGTTACGTTAGGCTACTGTAATTAACATTATGGTAAATGAACACCCATAAGTATTTCTGGACTAAAATATTGCAAAGCGATTTGGTTACTTTATTTGTCTTGCTTTTATCAGTTGTAACATAGTCAAAACGTTAAGAATGTCATATCAGAACATGAAATAGTAACTAGCTGCCACACTTAGAAGCTAGCTATTCTAGCTAACGTTTATCGTAGCTCATAGTGCTAGGGCTAATGTAACTCGTCAGTTTGTACGTTGCCCAGCGAATAAACTTACTTCTTACATGTCTTAAGTTAAAGAATTGAAAGAAATAGGAAATTTAAAAAAAACTTGAACGGTATTATCTGTTTACATTCAGATCTTGCCAAAGACTTTGCCTAAGTGCTATCTGCCATCCTGTTCAGAGTCTATGGTTGCTATAGCAACCGCTGCTGTGCTTCATACACTGAGGAGATAAGCATGCAATTGTGGTTGAAATACTCCCGAAACACAAAGAAAACAAACCAAAATATATCTATGCAAGAACATGGGATGTTGTTGTATTCCAAACAATAAGCCAACAGTCGTGGAAGGGCATTACTACGGTTAAATCTCACTATAATCTCCTAGCTGTGCGATATGTCCCATTACAACCCATTGATTTGATTCGTGTTCTTGCCGTCCACTAGGCTATTTTGCTGTGGCGCGAACAAAACGTGACGTCACTTGCAAGGGGTGAATAGTTATACTGTCATTCATTGTCAACAAGCAATAGCAACATGCACCTAGCCCTGTCTGGCTTTGCTAATTTGAAACAAGATATTTGAGTAGATATCAATGAGGCTTATGTGATATTACATCAACTACAGATAACATGTTAATAAGATAAAATAGACATGTTATTTTCAGTCAGACAGGGAAAGGTACATTGTTGATATAAACTCATAATGAACATTTAGCAAGCTGGTTTAACTGCTATGCGAACTGAGCAGTTTGTCCACTTAGCACTATGATAACCTAATATAGCTATGTTGTAAGGTGCTTCATTTTTCTGCACCGAGGGAAAATACATAGCCCTCACAAATATGTGTGATGGGCTCCTATTAACTGTCGATTAAAGACATGTTAAGTGTTAAATAAAATCTAACATAGTACAGACAGTCAACATATCACAGCTAAGCTTACTACCCCTAGCTGCTCCAAGCTAGCAGAAATTGAGGCAAATTAGCGTCCATTCTTACCTTCAATGTCGTGGATAAAACCTTCGATACAGTTACTGTATCCCTTAATTAACACAACCCGGGGAGTGTTGCAGTCGGTACTGGCCCACTGCTCCACATTTTGTATCGTTAATTCGGGCAGACAGGAAAGATTGATGGTCCATTCTGGAGTTTCCATTGCTGGTGCTGCTGAATCGTATGCGTCCGAGTCAAACTTCCGGGTTTGTATACCCCTCAACGGCGTTCGAATTTTCAAAATGGCCGCCAGGTGAATAAGGCGAATGGCGAGTCTTAACAGTACACATGTAATACTCTTTTTGTCCACTGGTGGTTGTTTTGGCGCTGTTTCGCGTTTGCCATCGAAAACGGAATGAAATGTAGGCCTACCCATAGTTCTATATATATCTATGGGCCTACCTGCAAACAATGTAAGAGGCCTATACACGGGTTTCCCGTTTACCAATAAAACTAGATGTGCGCGCAGCCGTGAGGCAGAATACGCTTGGTGGCCGTCCACAACGTTATAAACTTAACCTAAATAGTTGGCTGCTGTAAGCTACAATCGGATTTTTTTGTATACCCGTTGTCTCAATTATATTAACATCTCATTTCAGACTATATTTCAAAGTTTGACGTTCATTTGGATTATTAATATAACATCGTATTTTGTCACTTTTGGCGAAGACATGCATTCCGTTAGGGATATTGAACATATTTAACATTCTCTAACCATCGTGATTTCGATTTGGTGCAGTTTTCAGCACAAAAACTAATTTTATTCTTTTGCTCTTTTGCATTGATCTTTGTGGTTCTATGGTGCTTTCTGCCTCTTGGTTGCGCACGCATGTTTTCGTGACGTTCCATAGAAATCCATGTATAGAGTGGTGAAGTCCCGCCCCTTCTACTTCCGGTCCATGGGACCTATCTTTCAAAAAATTATAAACGGGAGTTAATGGAGAGATAACAATTATTTTTTGGTCCAGTTTGAATTGTGCCACAAATTTCACATATGATGTGTGTGAATTTAAAAGATAATTTTTTACGTCAAGAAAGTACTGTTGTTCGATAGACTTCAAAAGTTATGTTGGTTTTGTGCGAATCCACTCAGTGGACTACATCTCTCGTCTCAAACGATGTACGTCACCAACGTAATGAAACGATAAGAGCTGTTATGCTAGTTAACGGTTGCATCTTGCTGCCTGCTATGTCACTTAACAGTATGTAATGTAGGAATTTGGTTCTGGAGTGGTGACAGCATGAACATTTCCTGTTTAACATTGAAAACATACAGATCATAATTTGACTTTAGCCTATAGACATAATAAACAAAAACAGACAGGACACACAAGCAAACATGTATAGACAAAACACCATGAATAACATTAAACATTGAGAGAGCAAAAGAGAATGGGTGGGTAGGGGGAGCAAAAGGAATGAAACATAAGAAGAGAGAAGAGAGAGGTGATCCAAGCATCAGTAGGCAGTGGGTTAGAGAGAGTTGAGGGTGACAATGTTATAATCAAGATGAATGTTGGCATGAGGTATGATGTGCTATAGCCAGGTGGTGATATTGGGGTTGCGATACAGAGTTCCATTGACATACAGTTTATCGACTGACAGTGCTGCTCGTTTGCCCTCTTGCCTGAGTTGTTTCATTATGGGCAAGAGGGCTCTTCTTCTTTCCTGTATTACTTGTGGGAATTGGTCGTTTAGTCCGAATGAAGTGCCTTTCAGCTCTTTTCCTTTGCTTTTGATGAGTTCTTTGTGTTTGAAGTGTTCAAACTTGGCGATAATTGGAGGAGGTTTTTTATTGTCTTTGGAAGTGAGACGGTGTACACGGTGGAAGGTAATCTTGTCAACTGTTTCTGGCGGTAGTTTGAGAGATGACTGCAAGAATTCTTTAACTGCTTTCTCTGGGTCGTCGGTTGTATCTTTAGAAGTTGGCAGGGGAATTCCGGAAAAAATGAGGTTATCGCGCATGCTGCGGCACTGGAGGTCTAGGATTGTTTCTTTCATGATCCGATTTTCGCTGGTGAGTTGATTAACATGGTCGGATAAGTTTGTGATATTTCCTTTGAGTTCACGGTTTTCTAATGCGAGTGTGTCGATCTGTGATTGGGAAAATTCGAGGCTGGCTTTTAAGTCCTTAATATCTGCGTGCAGATGTTCCAGTATTGCAAGTTTGTTGTTTATGGATTGTAGTAAACTAACCTCGATGGATGTAGAAGTAGCGCAAGCGGTAGGTGATTCTGGTTCAGTCTCTGTTGAGTAGTCACGAGTGCGTTTCTTGCTTGGTTCAGATGACATAACGTCCAGAATGAAGAGGTTGCCGTTGGAAAAGGTGGAGAATATAATCCGGTTTTTGATGAGAGTTGTAGAGAGGTAGTGGTTGTTTTAGTAGAAGAAAAATAAAGTTTTGTATTTCTGTTTACAAGCGTCAGTGTTCAGTGCGCTGCCATTTTGGATCTCACCCAAAGTCTCGCGATGTTCAGTTCAGTGCATCCCTGTCACGTTCAGGAAATGTTCATGCTGTCACCACTGCAGAACCAAATTCCTACCTCTTTATGCTCTATATTCTTCTCAGCCCCTACCCTTTACATCTCATTCACACACCACATTACATACCTATTCCTCCACCCCCCCTTCCCCCTCTCCTATCTAACGGACACCTGCACACACTCTCACACACACAATACCCACCTTATCAAACATTTTCATAACTGTACAATCACAACATGGTACCACTTACATTCCTGACCTGGAACATCCGTGGGATTGGATCTCAGGCAAAGAGGCTCAAAATCTTAAATCATTTGGATAGTTTAAAAGCTGACATATGTCTCCTACAAGAAACTCATCTCTCAGAATTAGACTACACCCGCATCAAATCAAGACAATTCAATCACATTTTCTCATCTCATTACAATACAAAACAAAGGGGAGTTTGCATTCTGATTAAAAAAAGAATCTCATTCATCCATAACGCCACCATCACAGACCCAGAAGGACGTTTTGTCATCATAAACATCTCAATTCACAATACCCCTGTAACAATTGTTAATGTTTATGGCCCTAATACAGACAACCCAGTTTTCTTTCAGAACCTCTTCACCTCCATCTCAACTCTATCTGGCTGTCCCATCATAATTGCAGGCGACTTTAATACCGTGTTAGACCCCACATTTGACAGATCTGATCACTCTAAAAGCAAACGAATCTGGCAATCCACAAAAACAATAAAACAGTTCATGAGCGATTCTGGCCTTGGCGATTGTTGGCGGCTTCAGCACCCAGACTCCAAATGCTACTCTTTTTTCTCTCCGGTCCACCACTCCTATTCCCGTATTGATTATTTTCTAACCAGCAACTCTATAATGAAAAATATCTCTGATTCAACTATTCATCCCATAGTCATTAGCGATCATGCCCCAGTTACAATTAAATGGAACATAACGAACCAACAGCGACCAATTAGCAAATGGCGTTTTAATACATCCCTCTTACAAGACCCAAATTTCATCAGTTTTGTTGGGAGAGAGTGGGCATTCTTTCTAGAAATGAACGGCTCCCCTGAATCATCTCCTTCCCTTCTGTGGGAAACAGGAAAAGCAGTACTCAGAGGAAGAATCATCTCATATTCAGTATACAAAAAAAAGAAGGAAAAAGAACAGGAAGTAGAACTCAACAATAAAATTAAACAGTTAGAAGAAACCAATGCAAGCAACCCAACTGAAGAAACACAGGCAAAACTTAGGAAACATAAATTCAAACTCAATGAAATACTCAATAAACACACTCAATTTATGATTCACCGTCTAAGGCAGGAAAACTTCCACCATAGCAATAAATCAGGTAAATACTTAGCAAATCAAATCCAACGTAACAAAGAAAAATCAACAATCCCGGTCATAAAGAACTCAGCAGGGAAGCTAACCAGCTCACCTGAAGAAATAAATCATGTTTTTTACCAGTTTTACAATAAACTATATTCTTCAGAAATAAACCCCAACCAGGAATTCATAGACTCTTTCCTAAACAGCATCGAATTACCACAAGTCAATGAGACCGAAATAAAAAACCTAGAATCACCTATAACTCAACAAGAACTGTTTGATGCCCTGAAACAGATGCCCGATAATAAAGCACCAGGTCCGGATGGCTTTCCTGCTGAGTTCTACAAACAATTTTGGACCATCTTAGCTCCACTTTTCATCAGAATGATTAATGAATCAAAACAGAAAGGACGTCTTCCAACTAGTTCCACCACAGCCTCAATTTCACTGCTCCTCAAGCCCAATAAGGACCCAACAATGCCATCCAGCTACCGACCAATTTCTCTCCTCAATGTGGACAATAAGATAATCGCAAAAATGCTAGCACACAGATTAGCAGAGGTCACCCCATCCATTATCCACCCAGACCAAACAGGCTTCATTAAAGGTAGAATTTCATCCACCAACACCCGCAGACTGTTAAATATAATGTATCACTCTACAAATTTTCAAGATAATACCATCATAGCAACTCTGGACGCAGAAAAAGCTTTTGATAGGGTGAACTGGAATTTCCTGTTTTCCACATTAGGGAGGTTTGGCTTCGGGGAGTCGTTCATTAACTGGATTAAACTTCTATATACCTCTCCTTCAGCCACAGTAATCACCAATGGACTAACATCACAAAGTTTCACTCTTCACCGGGGAACTAGACAGGGGTGCCCACTCTACACCTCACTATTTACAATCTTCATTGAACCCCTAGCAGCTGCCATCCGTCAGAACCCCCTCATCAAAGGTGTCCAGACTCCATATATGCATCACAAAATCAGCCTTTATGCTGACGACATTCTTCTCTTTCTTCAAGACCCCACAACATCAGTAGAAGAAACCATCAAACTCATTGACACATTCTCTAAAATTTCTGAATACTCAATCAATTGGAATAAATCTGCAGTTCTCCCATTACATCCCAACAGCTGGGATGTGACAGCCAACTCTTCACCTATCCCACTCTGCACTAACTATATCACTTACTTAGGGATAAAAGTCTCCCCCAGGCTGTCAGACTTATTTAGCCTAAATTATTCCCCTCTACTCACTTCAATAGATGATGACCTTCAACGCTGGAAGAACCTCCCATTATCCATCATGGGCAGAATCTCAGTAATCAAAATGACAATACTGCCCAAAATAAACTATCTATTCTCTATGATTCCAACCCAGCCCACCACCCTCTGGTTTAAGTCTCTCGATTCATTAATCACTAAATTCTACTGGAAAGATAAGACCCCAAGGATCAAACTCGCCACTCTCCAAAAACCAAAAGCAATGGGAGGACTAGAGGCCCCACACTTCCAGCACTATGCCCTGGCCAACCAGCTCCACTTCATCCACAAATGGCTACACCCCACCCCCTCAGACAACACCTGGTTAGACCTAGAACAAACAATCTGTAAAGAAATTAAAATATCAGATCTCCCTTTCTGCAGTCAGTCGGTCAAAAAACATCCATCCTTCAAAGCCCCAACAATTTCAGCTACTCTGACAGCCTGGTGGAGATTCTACCACATCACTGATTCACCTATAGCACCATCAATTCGCACCCCGATTTGGAATAACCCAGATTTCACCGTCAATAAAAAAACACTTAACTTTCACACATGGATGGGAAAGGGCATCACTCACCTTCAACACATTCTTCAAGACAATAATCTGGCCTCATTTTCCTGTTTGGTCCAGAAGCACGGCATCGAGAGTAAACACTTCTTACAATACCTGCAAATTAAATCATCTATCCTAGGAAAAATTAACATCCAGACAGCTAACCTTGACATTCCCCCACCAATCTCAGAGCTGCTTAATATTCCCTCTCCCAAAAAAATACTCTCCCAAATTTACAAAATTATATCTCGTTCAGAAAAAACAATTGGCCTGCCATATCACAAATGGGAATCAGACTTATCAATTACTCCCGGTGCCGACTTCTGGACCAAAATGTGCAAAAACATCTACCTCATGACAAAGAATAGTAATCTACAACTAATACAATACAAGGTTCTTCACAGATTCCACTTCACTGCACATAAATTGGCTAAAATGGGGTTTGGCTCGGATCTTTGCACTCACTGCACACAAAATAACCCAGATACATACATTCATGCGGTTTGGCATTGCACTCCAATCAACCACTTCTGGGTGAGTGTCACAAAATCTCTCTCTTCCATCTTTGGCTGTCACATCCCAGCATCCCCTTCCTTATGCATACTTGGTGATACAGTGGGCAGTGCTTCGAATTGGCCAGCTTCACTCGCGGTCCGCGCGTGGGATCACGCGGTATCACGCGACTTTAATTTGTATTTTTCCAGTGAGATGCTGCAACAACCCAAACAACCGGTAGATGGCTCAAGTGAGCAGGGTGTCTCGTAAAAAGAAATGGAGCCTGGAAAACCCTACACAGACTTCACTACAGACTTTAGCAGACTGGTTTAGAAATAATGTAATAGCCAGAAATATGCCTGCCCTAATAAAGAAATATTTGGTTAACTGCGAGTGAATCCCGTTTGCAGCCGTAGAGACGCAGGACAAATGAAACATTCTGGTTTTCTCCGAGTGCAATTAACCTCCGTTGCTCAGCCAAATGCCTTCCTGTTACGTCCTGTTATCATGGAGTTAGGCCTACAGGCGATAAACAATTTTTGATGGTCACAAGTTTACTTCATTAGGGACTGTTCGTTATTTATTTAAGGGGCTACCGGAGGAGTTTGGGGAGCATTAGTCCAAAAAGACGTGACCCTCCCTCGCCAGCAATACATTTTTCTATGACCCTCCAAAGTGATTATGAAAAAATCATTGTCAACTTTTTCCGGGTTTATCGCCTACTGTATTTTAACGTTTTCACATATTTGGCCGTAAGCCGTTTATCATAGGCTATCACGAAACCAAACTACAAAGGCGAACACTTTAACAGGGGGAATTAATTGGGCATGAATCATGCTGAACGCTATTTCGCTACCTTAGAATAATAAGGTATCTGCGTTTTGAGTAGGTACAACCAGGACGATTGAAACGGGGACGAACGAAACATTCGTTTTCTCCGAGTGCAACGATGATAGACAGTCATCATTTGGACAAAACATGGAGCATATTAACCTCCGTTGCTCAGCCAAATGCCTTCCTGTTACGTCCTGGTATCACGGAGTTACGAGCGATAAACGATTTTTGATGGTCACAAGTTTACTTCATTAGCGGTTTGTTTTTTTGGATTATTAAAGAGTGTTTTTCATTTAAAGGTTTGACTTCGTGCTTATTCAGAAGAGCATTTAGTGCTCTCCCCAATCCCAGACGTTCACATTGCATGTTTGTTTGTAATGGATGCAACCGCGAGATAGGCTATGCGTTTGACAATAAGTTGTTAACAGAACCAAGACATATAGCCCAGCAGCAATCTAGGGACTGATCGTTATTTATTGAAGGGGCCACCGGAGGAATTTTGAGTGCTTCAGTTGGAAGTTGCATGACCCTCTCTTGCCTGCTAGAAATTGTTCAATGACCCTCCGACAGAATTGTTAAAAAAAGACATGACCCTCCCCTGCCAATTGTCTTCCGCCCGCGCCACAACCACACACTTTGTGATAACATTCTTAAATCAATCTTTCCCGTGAGCTTGCATGCTACCAGTCCTTCCTTTTCAAATGTGTTGCGCCTGTTTGCACAATTTCACAAATAATCATATGTGATTAATAGTATGACAAATAATCCCTGTGCACGGGGACCGAAACAATGCATGCCAACTTTTTCCGTGTTTATCACGTATTTTAACTTTCCCCGCTGTCTTGCCGTTTTAATGTTTTCCCGTAGAATATCCAATATTTTAATACTCTCATAACAGCCCTGCCATCGGGCCTGTCTCTGTGTTGCCCTGTTGCTACCCATTGCCCTTCCAACGAAACAGATGTCTTCAAATCATCGTTTTCCTTGCTTGAAGGCGAACTTAGAGTGATGTTAACCTATTTAAGTTTAACGGCGCGATTGCCGTGAGAGCACGATTCATTGGCGCTTGCATGTTCGGCCTTATGTCTACGTGCGCACCTGAGGCTACTCTGCTGCAAGAGAAATAATTTCCCCTCTTTGTATGTTCACTGCAAGTTGGCCTACCATAACTTACCAACTCTGCACTGTAGACTGGCTATTTATATTTTTCTGTGAAATAAGCAAATGTATTTGTTCAACTTTATGAAGCAGAATTACGCATAGGGTACTTGGAACATAATACATTTGACAAAGGACAGATGAATGACAAAATATTAACTTTCAGTGTTTTACGATGTCTTTGTCATGGGGAAGTGTTTTTCCCCATGCATTTATTCTAGGTTACTGTCAGTGACTGACGCGAGAGAAGCGGGGTCTGTGTTGTGTTGTGTTGCGTTGCGTTAATTTATTTTCATTGGGCATACCATGCCGTGCCGTCCACAGCTCTTCAGTTCTGACAAAGCCAAAAGTACTCCTTTTGAAACAATGAGTGCAGGAAGGGGGGGGGGGGGTGTCCCAAGCAGCTTTCAGCCATAAGGCTACTTTGAGAACATTTCAATTCACCCGACACTAATATTCAAAATGTTGAAAACTATTTCGGCATAGCCTATAAAGCAGTTTAATTAAATGGAATGTTAGTTGTAAACAAACGAGCTACTTGGTGAGGCTTGGCCTCACAGATGCGCTCGTGCCTTAGATGGCAGGAAAAATCTTCACGATAGGCCTATTAACTAACCACCCGATTCACGTTGGCTGGGGGGAAGGGGGGCCATCAGACAATTGTGCCCAGTTAATCCGGCCCTTCCCCCAAAAAATCACACCTTCCCACCTCTGACAGCTTAAAAGAAGTCAAGAGGACTCCTTACTCACAGACCTATTCACAAACCTGCGGTTTTGAAATCCTATGCAGCTACAGGAGCTTCCAATCGCGAGGAAGCAATTTTGCATTGTAGGCATAACTAACATGCAATAACGCCGCCAACAACAACCAAAACTAGGCTAGTCATTGTCAACATGTAAATTAAATGTAACATTATTGTGAATCAAATTAAAATGTTCTCTTTTGCAAACGTAGGCATAGTAACAGAATAATTTAATAATGTTACAAGATACTACATCAATCCGTATGTTTCATTGGGCTACTAGGCTATTTGTTTTGCCTTGATTCATTTAGGCTAGGCCTTTTTATTCAGGGGCCATATTCACAAAGAATTTTAAGGCTAAAAGTAGCTCCTAACTGGCGAATTTAGGAGCAACTCCTAAAAATAATGGGCGTGTCACTCCTAACTTTAGGACTCCTAATTTTTTCACAAAAAGTAATTCACGAAGCATTTTAGACCTAGAAGTAGCACCTAAGTCTGGGACAGCTTAAGTCGAGAGGACTCCTAACTCACTAAGACCTATTCATAAACAGCTTTTTTGTGGCATTTTACGTTGCGATGTTTTGAAATAGCCTATGCGCAACAGGAGCTTCCAATTCCGAGGGAACAATTGTGCATTCATAAAAGGGATGCAATAACGCCACCAACAACAACACAAACTACTCATTGTTAACATGGAAATGAAATGTAACGTTTCATTGTGAATCAAATTAAAATGTTCTCCTCTTTGCAAACGTAGCCTAGGGATATGGTGACAGATTAATTTAATAAATGTTGCAAAGGTAGGCTACTGCATCAATCCATAGGCCTATGTTTCATTAGGCTACTAAGCTATTTGTTTTGCCTTACTCTTTATTCATTTAGGCTAGGCCTTTTTATTCAGTTATTAATCATCTTCCGTCCTTCACACTACTTGTGTAGTGCACGCATTCTCCGACCTGTCACCTGTCAGTCATCATCGGAAGAGAGGTGTTTGGAATTCCCGCGTTACAATCGTCAGCCAATCAAGGTGGTCACTTCAGTCAAGCTCGTGCATGAGTAATGACGTCATCCATAGCCACGAAGACTCACTCCTAGTTTAGGAGTTGTCTGAAAGGCTTCGTGAATAACTTTTAAGAGAAAACTCCAATCTAAAATCTTTAAGTGCGATTTAGGAGTAGCCTACTCCTAGTAGTAAGATAAAAGCCTTTGTGAATAGCCTACGGCCCCAGTTATTCATCATCTTCCGTCCTTGTGTAGCGCAGCCCTCATTTTCAATGAAGCCGAAATTACAGAAGCGAAGCAAAGCGCTCCACAAACAAGACAACATTCGAGGCCTTCTGTTGAAGAATTTTATATAAAGCCTGCGCTGACAGTAATCCTCCTGCCCCTGATAGGCCTACCACAGCTGTGGATAGTGTGGAATGTTCAAGTAATAACACAATCCAATGTGTGTCTCAATTGTCCCCCGCTGACCACCTCACACATTTCTCTAGATTTTGCAACGAACTTACATGACACAATGCCATAAAATATGCCAGTTTTAGGACACAGAATAATGTTTGTAATGATACCAGGTAGGCCAGGTATTGTCGAAGGTGCATGGTGAAGTGAAATTCTTACTTTGGAAAACAAACATTTGCCGATATCATCGCCGATCATCAGAATATTGCAATAGATTCTGTGTTCTGGACGGCAGGTAACTTGTTAAGCCAGTGGTTATCAAACTTTTATTTCATTCCCCACTTTGATCAAGGGGCATGACTGATGGTAGTGGAGATAACGTGTTATCCCGAGGCTTTTGCAAGTCAGCATCTTCGACGGTAGTCTATTAAAAATTAAAAAAAGTTTTCGATGTCCCAAACGGAGAGCCATACTTTATTGTTTTTAACGATCTCTATGCTACTCACAAAAATGTAGCCATGGGGACATGATGAAGTAGGTTATCCAACTGTCGTGTGTTAAATTATTGTGATTACGAGCCAGTGGTTTTCAAACATTATGTGTGACTCGGACATCTAACTAAATGCAACAGGCTCATATCGTCCTCGCATTCGCAAAATGAGGACCAGTGTTTTGTCAAATTGCAAATAGCTATTCGTTTTAACTATTTTTTTTTATGATAGTAGCCTATACAAAAAGCACTTTATACTATCTTAATATTGGAATATGGGGAGGGAAGTGGCGCGTCTGCAGTCAGCCAAATATGAATGTAATTCTGCGGCATAAAGCAGATGTAATTGTTTACAGAAAAATAAAAATGACATGTCAAGCAGTCAATTGACTACATTGCAGTCAAGAAGTAGGGCAAATTAATTTACGAAACCAAAACGTGGGTCATAGTTGTCTAAGCCTCTATTGCGTAGCCTGTTAAAAACGTCGCCAGATAGTATTAAATCGGCAACAACATTGTTTTCTGCAGAAGCCTACCCAAGGCTACAGATTAATTCTGAACAGTTATTTCTCTAGGCTACTGGCTCAATTATCACACCACTGTTTTGATTTGCGTAGTTGCGTTAACCCCAACACTGACAATAATGTAGACGGCAAATTTCGATTTCGATTTTCGTGTAGTCAAGCCTTAAGCCATACCCAAGTAGCCTAAATCGAGGTAATGTTTAATTATGCATGATTTATTTTGTTATTGAATTCGTAGGCTGGGATTACTCTCGGCAACAATTATTTAAGGGACGGCAGGCAGAGCGATGTACAGTGGCAGAGCGACGCACAGTGGCTGAAAGTGGTACTAAAGCTTCTCGCAGCTTCACGCCGCGTAATGCGCGAATGAAGTGGTCATTTGAAAGCGATGCCCACTGTACATCCACAGTCAATTTAAGCAACTCCTGCAATAAAACACTGCTGGTAGCACTGACTATCGCCAAGAAAACAATCCTCATGAACTGGAAATCTAAGAAAAAAGCTCACATCACTCATTGGAAAAACTTGTTAACAGACTATATCATTAGAAAATCTATCAACTACAAACTTAATCAATACTCAGGATACAACCTCTCTTTGGTACCCCTTTATCACCTACTTACAGTCCTGACCCTCTTTGCCTGAGTTCCATCTCCACACGATCATAACACACTTCATCAACAGATACACATATCATCGAACACTAGGCAGGGGAGGGTAGCTGGAACTATTATTGTTATTATTATTATTATTATTATTATTATTATTATTATTATTATTATTAATATAAATAGCACCCCCTTCTTTCCCTCCCCCGTTTATTTACATTCTCTGATAACTTTACTAATTTCACTCTTTCTCTCTGCCTCTCCCATCGTTATTCTGACGGGGCCCCATTGGATGGCTTGGGAGACTCGGTCCTGGCGGGTCGCTGTGTGGTTTTGGCATTGGTTGGGTCCTGTGGGTTATCTATTGGCCCTGGGCCCCCGGTGTGCACCCTCCTCATACGCTCATGCACATGCCTTGTCCTGGAAGCACACAGCACGCTTTACTCTCTTTTAATCGCACTACATGTTAGGTGACATACATAAACAAAAACTACAAAACAGGCTAGGGTAAGAGTGGAGTGCAGGTAGATGCCTCATCAGGTGTCTATCTGCATGCCTCACTTATTTTAATGCAGACATTGAGGAGGCATACATCTTACACAGGGTAAGTGTGGTGTGCATGGGGAAATCCTGACAGATATTCACCATGCATGCCCACTTCTTTTAATGCTACACTCTAGATAGACCCCTCAACCTAGCCATTCACATACTGTACATATTTAGGTCAAGAGTGGCGTGTTGGGTGAAGGTCTGGGGGCGAGGTGTGGTTGGTCGTGGTAGTGGGGGATGTGTGCATATGCTGGGGGCCTGTGGCGATGGGTGGCACGCAGGTCCTCCCCTCTGTCAGCTCGTCGCAGTATAACTGCAGGGGCTGGGTGGAACTGTGGCCATTAATGGGTGCCCAGGTTGGCAATCAGTCAGGCAATCAACCAGGCAATCAGTTATTCCTATTATTATACTTATCATAAATAGAATAATTACAACTCCTCTCCTCTGAAACCCTCCCTCTCTATGTTCCAGCTTCTCTCCTCCTGGCCCAACAGCAAGCCAGCCTTATACATATGCGCACACACACACACACACACACACATACATCCTCACATACTCACTACCCCTCACCCCCCATCCCCACCCCCATCCCAACACCACCTCATTCACACTCTTAGAGCTACCATCCGCACCCCCCCCCCCCCCCATCCCCCCTTCTTTTCATTCCGGTCATCAATTTCATCCCTGATAATCATATCTGTAATCATCCTGGACGCAAATCATCCTTAGCCTTTCTGTTATTAATGTTATGTTGTGTTATGTTTGTGGAAGCCAAGTCAATGTGATGGGTGTTTATGTAATGTACGTCTGTTTGTCGTATGTAGTGTTCATGTGCATGTCGTAGTGTTGCATTTTCTGTAATGTCAATGATGTTTGCAAAAAAAAAACAAAAAAAAAAAATGGTTAAATGCCTTAAAAAAAAAAAAAAAAAAAAAAAAAAAAAAAAAAAAAAAACAGTCTATGGACGAATACAACTTACCTGATGTGTTTAATCCTCTGACTCATGGTATTTTCATCGGCAAGGAAAGCCCAATTAAGACCTGTTGCTGGTATGCTTGTACAATCTAGTGTGGCTGTGAATGAGCTAACGTCACTAGCGCGACTGATGGGTTTGTAGTCGTTGGAATTACGATCTTTCACAATGTTGTAATTCAATAGTTACGAAACAAACTGCAAATGTCTTTACATGAAAAATTGTCTTTAAAATTGACAAACATCATATGGGTAATTCAAGGCACAAGTCAACCGGGACCAGAAAATAATTTATTTTTCGCCAAATTTTTTTGGAAACGGAAGGGGCGGGACTTCACCACTCTATGCTGACCAGGGCCGGATTATCCATAAGGGCCAGTGGGCCTGTGCCCAGGGCCACCAACCATGGGGGGCACCACATGACCTACTTCATAAATTGTTATATTATTCACTTGAAATTGTTGAAAGACCATAGCCTACATTAGGCCTATTCGTTTTGTGAACACTGATGTTACAATAATAATAAATAATAAATAAATCAAGATTAGGCTACATGATCACTATCACTCCCCCTCCCCAATCTGTCATAGTTGAGCTGGTCCACAAGTATGTGCAAATGTATCGTCTTTTAACTGCTACAGAAAATTCATCCAAAATGAACCGACATCAATTGAGTGGTTGTGCTAAAAGAAAGTTAAAGAAAAACAAGGATTCTAGACGTTTAGCCACGATTCAAAATGTTGCAGGGATAGAAAGTTTTTTTGTGAGAACATCAGAAGGAATTGCGGTCACTAGCAGCGCTGCTGATGAAGCTGAAGCTGAAGCTAACCGTGGAGACGGTAACGCTAGTGGGGGAGATGGTACCACGAGCGCTAGCGGTGGGTGTTGCGCTCAGAATATTCCTAACCCTGCCTGTAACAAATGCTGAAGGTGAGAGGTCGTTCTCCCGACTGAAACAAGTGAAGAATGAGCTCAGGACGACAACGACACGAAAGCGTTTGCCTGCACTCTCCCTGCTTACCATTGAATCGGAGTTGGTCAAAGAAACGGACTTTGGGGATGTAGTCCACACCTTTGCTTGCGCAAAATCAAGGAAGAAGCAGTTCTGCTAAAGGCTCTGCTGCTGTTTTGATGTTCAGCGTCAGCTGTGCTGATGAAGTTCCCCTATTCTGCATAATGGGAGTGTCTTGTGTTTTTTTTTTTGTGGCTGCTGACCTGATGTGTAGGCCTACACTGATGTGTATTGATTTTGGCTTTTTGAATTGATAGACATTTTAAATTGTACTTTTAATATAGTGCTCACTGCTATGCCTAGCCTACATGTATGTAGTTGGATAAGTTTGCATAATGAAAATGCTTTTTTTTTCTTTCTTTTTTCATGTTTTTCTGCTGGGCTGATGTACTGATGTGTAGGCCTATTGATTTTGACATTTTGTATTGAGTGCTGTGCTTTTTGGTATAGTGCCCAGGGGCACCACATTGTCTTAATACGGGCCTGATGCTGACTGCATCAGTGCTCAGAGTATTCTTAAAGTTTATCAATTATTTGTTAATAACTAACTAACTTCTATTCAAGTCATATTTCTGGGACTTTCTGGGATAATTATTTATATTTTTTATTCACACGTTCAAATGTTCATACAGAGTTCAAAGTTCTCATCAGGTGAGTGAAAGTTAGAAGTGTGATGTGTTTGCCAGCACTTCATAAAACTCTCATAGTTTGATAACTAGGATATTGCTTGTTCGCAACTTGAGCTATGTATGCAAAGAAACAGAGTCTTTTTATTAGTATTATTTCATTTGAGCTACATTTTACACTGATATGGCATGGTGGCAACATAAACACAGCTAGCAATGGTATTAAATTGCAGTGATGATTAAATGTAATGGAATATTCGACTAAGGTAGACTGCTGTTGTTCACAGCACTAAGCTATTTATGGTTGATATACTCAGAGTCTCTGGCCCTCTCTTAGAGCCAGGCATAGTGAGCTGGCCCTCGGAAGAAAAAGTTTGGGGACCACTGGACTTGACAACGTTAAATGTAAATCAGGTTTATTGGCCAAGTATACTTGTATATACAAGGAATTTGTTCTCTGCATTTTACCCATCCAGGGGTAGTGTACAGCACACCCACACACACACACAGTGTACTACTGTACACCCATTCAAACACACACACACACACACCCTCAGAGCAGTGAGCATGCTAGGAGCACACATACACACCCAGAACAGTGAACAGCCTTAATCCTGGCACCCTTTGGTCACAAGTCGGATTCCCTAACCAGTAGGCCACTTTAAAGGTTCCCATGGAGAATAGAGAATTTGTGAAGAGTTTGAGCAAATATGTGAAGACTTCCAGTTGTGAAGACTTCTGTTACCATGCACTGGAATTCTACACTGAGGCAACTGAAAGTGGCGCTTAGCTTAGCGGTGCGACCACATAAAATTTTCTACACTTCTTGCAAATGTGGGACACAGGGAGACTGTATTTCACAGCTAGAGAGTGGAATCAGATACAGGAACTTGTATATGTCCTTCAGCCTTTTGCAGAAGCCACAGATCTCACACAAGGAGAAAGAAATGTGACCATAAGTGCTGTGGTGCCCTGTGCCCTTTCTCTAAACCACCACCTAGAGCAGTGGTCCCCAAACTACGGCCCGCGGGCCGAATACAGCCCGCCAACTCACTTTGGGTGGCCCCCCAAACCACTGGGACCACTGAATCAAAAACAGGAAGTGTGCTACTTGGGTGGCTTGATGTGTACAGTGGGTCCCAGTTAAAAATTGACACTTCATTCACGATCATGGTGAATGGTGAAATGTAAGTACAACTGCAGCCGCTTGGGGGCAGCATAGTCCGCTGTGGAGTTCCACGGTCGAACCAGACGGCGCATTCGACAGCAAGGGCTGTGATTGGCTGAGTTTTCAGTGCGTTTCTCTGTGTTTTTAGCAGCCCCTGCAACATGCTAGTCCACTGTAGCCTAAGCCTTGTACATAATGTTAAACATAGTTTTGGATTCAGTGGCAAGATTTCTTGATTGTACAGTGTCTGTCTCTCAGTAATGTTTTAAAATGAGAGCTTCGTCAGCTGGTAGTAGGCTACTTTGTCGGTAGTCATGAGAAGTTCGCTTGCTAACAGAACATAAATATGCTGCCCAGAAACCTTGTGAATAGTTCTGATTTTTTTTACTACACTAACGAGGTTGAAATATAGACTTTGCCTACAGCATCTCCTTAACAGTAATGTTAACAAAATGACAGCATTCATATGACAAAGAAAAACGAATTCGGTCACTCAAGACTGTGCCACAGCAACCAGTGTAGGCTACAGTCCTACCCAATAGGCCTACTCGAAGCAGATAGCGTTGTCTGATGGTCGAGTGGGTTAATGCACGTATTTCCAGAACAGGTCTGCAACTTTCAGGTAGTTCTGAGTTCGAATCTAGGCAGGAGCAGAGCCATATAAAGGCCTAGGCCTATTGTTATCATTTTTTGCAAGGTGTTGCTCCTGGCAATACTTGTTTATAAGACGTTTGGTGATTAATTGATAGCTGTTTTTGGGACACGTTAAACGTTCTTTATAATGAGCGCATCCAGGGAGTAAAACGACTGTTACGCGCTGTTACAACTGTAGGCTACAATGATTGCAATACAAAAATATGCGCGTGTTAGTTTAGTTAGTTTTGTGATGTTTTGCACTTTTGCCTCAGGTTTGAGGGCTTTTTTGGCAAGATTGACCTTGGTTAGACTCTGCATATGTTATTTCTCCGTATGAAAAATAAAGTCAATTTTCGACACACGTCTGTTATTAGTTCAATAACAAGTGTTGCTTGTTAAAACATGTGACTAGTGAAACTCAAATGATTTTAGAAATATTTAGCCAAAGCCAAAAAGTGTTAGAGAGAAGGAGAGACGCCGGTGCAGCTCAGATGTCTTCTTAATTTTCTTTATTCTTTAGTAAAAGGTGCAGAACATTATTAAACGTTTCGATGTTCGTTAGTCAAAAACATCGACACATCGAAATGTTAGTCAAAGTTTAATAATGTTCTGCACCTTTTACTGAAGAATAAAGAAAATTAAGAAGACATCTGAGCTGCACCGGCGTCTCTCCTCTCTAAAATATCTGTCCTGGCCTGGTTGCAACGGATTGTGGCCAAACGATAGAAGCGCGGAGAACCCTCCTTTGTCTACCAAAAAGTGTTACTTTGTGCCCCACGCTCCCCCACTGCTTGTGAAAGAAGGGGATGGGGGAGGGGGGCTTAACGTGAAAAAGCTTAATGTCACAAAACGGCAACGAGTCGTTTTAGGCTACAGGCCTTCATAATGGTAGGCTACAGGAAGTGGGGGGAGGGTATGGGATGACCAGAGCCGTCATCTATCGTCTTTCCAGGCACACAGCTCGTTATAAAGCCTATCGACTGCCTTAACAGATAGGCTTTGCTCTTGGGTTTGGCCTTACAGCGAACTCAATGCTCTTGTTGCTTGCAGTTTGTTAAATAAAGCGATGCAGATTACATTATTTATTTCTGATTAATTGCGTCTTTTGATGTATTTTGCAACATTTGCTTGTTAGGCTGGGCTACTGTCAGTGTCCTGTACAGGTCAATGTTCAACAATTGCTGGTGTAGGCCTAGGCTATTAATCAATTAGGGACTGTTCGTTATTTATTTAATTAAGGGGCTACCGGAGGAGTTTTGGGAGCGTTAGTCAAAAAAGACGTGACCCTCCCTCGCCAGCAAGAATTTTTTCTATGACCCTCCAAAGTGATTGAGAAAAAACGCATGACCCTCCCCAGTCCCAACAATTTATTGATGCCTTAGGCTACTGGGTCAATTTGGGAGCTTGCATGCTACGACTCCTTCCTTGAAAGGAGTTTGCACAATTTCACAAATAATCACCGGGACCGAAACAAACCTGTCAACTTTTCCCGGGTTTATCGCGTATTTTAACTTTTTCCTCGCTGTCTTAGGAGGAGCTGCAGGGCCGTCGCAAGGGGATGCGAGGCCCTGTGCGAACTTGACAGATGCAAGGCCCTTTTCACTTACGTGCATGAAATCATGCGATAGCTTACTTTACACATAGCCAAGACTACCGTCGGTGTATTTTAATAGTAGCCTAGTCTAATAAGCTACACCAGCTTGCCTTTAAGAGGGGAAATTCAATTGTATAGCCTATAACATTAGCTGAGTCACATATTTGGCCATATGGTGTTTATCATAGGCTACATCACGAAACCAAATAGTGGAACAAAGGCGAACACTTAAACAGGGGGAATTAATTGGGCATGAATCATTGTGCTGAACGGTATTTGTGAATGAGCAGAAACACACACGACATTCAAACTATTGATAAGATGTACTGGTCTGTATCTATAGGCTAACATTGGACAAATAAATGACACTGACTCGCCATATCCTGACTCTGGAAAAAAAACATTTTCTTGCTTTGCCGCAAACTCAGCAATGAAATCATAGGCCAGTTTGCAGGTAACCTAACGTCTTTTTCATAGAAGGGAGAGCCCAGTCTCTCCTGTGACATGGAGGTGCGCAAATAGTTTTTAATAGCCTGTTCAACTTCGAAAAGCTTCGTTCACCCGATGCCAGTCACTGATCGCAATTTCAAAGTTCGGAAAGCTTCATCTTTTTAAGTTTTAAGTGCAGTGGCCCCTATCTGCCCCCTTTGGAATTATATATCTCGAGCCTATTATAAGGTCCAGTGCGTTATGTCCTGGGATTCGGATGTGCTCAAAAAGAAAAGAAAAAACACTTTTTTATAGATGGTTATGAGGAGCAATGTGAGAGAGAAATTTGATGATCATTGATCGTTGTTTTGGGACGTTAAGCCTTTTCCATAGGCGTCAGTGAAGGAGATTGAAGAATGACCATTTTTTTATACGAAAATATTTCTGAACTACAAAAACTCAGTGTCATTCAGACTCAACCCTCTTGTTGTTTTATTAGCTTTTTCGTTGTCGTTTGAACCTTGGCAAGCAGGCATGTTGCGGTTGCAATTTAAGTGAAATTTCTACAGTAGGCCTACAACATGCTGTTAGGCTGGGCTACTGTCAATGTACTTGTACAGGTAAATGTTCAACAATTGCTGGTGTACAGGTTATATAATCAATTAGCTAAATCATTTGTCCAGCTGTTTAAACATTTTTTCGTGCTACATTCAAACGCAAAAGGTGCTTTGATATATTTTTCGTTTGAACGTCGGCAAGCAGGCATGCTTTGGTTGCAATGAATGAGGATAATTGCTTTTTTTTGCATTATTTTGAATATGACTCGCTCCAGTCTCAACAGCACGTACTTTTTCCACACGCTAAGTTCTAACACACATAGGCCTATCCCCTCTCGCTTTCTCTCTCTCCATCCCTGCACACGGTGCTTTCTTAAAGGAGCTGCACCATTTTACAACAATTGCATCTACATTTTCATATTAGAATGTTTTGTCAAGTGTAAGCTTAAACTACCGTGATCAATTTAAGTTCCCGTGCCCCGTCATGGAAGCAGTAAGTCAGTCGCATCAAAAATAGTAGTGGCACCCAAGTGACACCTTGTGGTTGTTTGTGTCAACTGCAGTTTGTGCCATTTCTGCTGAGAAAATGGGGTGCGTGATTCATGAAGGAACCCGTCCAAACTTAACAGGGACCCACTGTAGCTTGCAAAGGTCCCTTAAAAGAAGATTCAAAGGGATCTTCGTGAATGTGAGGATGGTAGATGGACAGGATGATGGGCCATCAGAGGCTTTCTCTGACCCTTTTTACCAGGGATGTAGTGGTAAAATAAAGAGGTGGGTAAACTATGAATTCTGGTAAGGTGGACTGCACTATGTGGTATCTGATTTTTAGAAAAGGCATTCAGAACATGTTTGATGATGGTGGAGGTTATTGTCCAATGTTTATAACAATACAAGTGGTATAACAGACAGCAGTATATGCGCATAGCTGCACAAGAAATAACAGTAATAAAAAGTCCAATAAAATAGGGTGGGGATCAAAGGTATGTTATAAAATTTCAGCACATGGTACAGATTGTCATCACATGGTTTTCCTAACCTAGCTGTGTGCTATTATGGTGGTTTTGTCTTGTACTCTATATTACAAACCTGCATGCATTTTGTGATCACTGTTGTTTGCTTGTGCATTTCAGACTTGATTCTCAAAGAGGTATACAAGGCCACCGCAACAACACAGGAGGACACAATGGCAGACCCAGAGCATCAGTCCGAACTGTTCTCAGCACACCGCAAGAAACAGAAGAGAGATGCGGGTTCCAGTCCCCATATTCAGCTGAACCACTATTTGGACGTTTGTGATGGACAGAGCTCCCTTCAGTTTTGCGCCATGAATAAGCACACCATTCCCTCTTTGTTCAAGGTGGCGGTAAGAGTTATGGCTATGCCTGCATCAAGTGCACCTGTTGAACGTGCACATCATTCCCTCTTTGTTCAAGGTGACGGTAAGAGTTATGGCTATCCCTGCATCAAGTGCACCTGTTGAACATGTATTCAGCCACGGCGGGGTGATAATGAGACCCCATCGCTCACAACTGAGTGTCAAAGTTCTATTAAATTTGGCGAATATGGTTAAAGGATGTGTTTCTGTCCCATAAAAGTGAGGCATGTTTGAAGAATATTATTAGAAACCATTTTGCTTGAATTGCTTGAATGATTTTCATGGTTTGATGTCATGTTTGAGGCATATTGAACAAATATGTATGTTGTTTTATTTTTATTTATATTTTATTATGTAATATCACTTTTAGGCTTAGTTTTTTTATCTGTATAAACTGAAACTGTTCAGATGCATGTGGCTTGGACTCAATGTCTTTTAAATATCGAATAGGAAAAAATGTAAATAAAACTCCAGCAGTATATAACCACAGTCTTTAGCTTGTTTAAAAATTGAACTTTTGTATGACTTGACTTGTGGCTTGCTTAACCCAAGCTATGACTTGACTTGCTTGACCAAAGCTATGACTTGACTTGACCTGCTTGACTGTCACAAAAAATGACTTGGACTTGCTTGAGACTTGAAGGTTAAGACCAGAGACTTGCTTGAGACTTGAAGGTTAAGACCTGAGACTTGCTTGAGACTTGCGGGTTAAGACCTGAGACTTGCTTGAGACTTGAGGGTTAAGACCTGAGACTTGATTGAGACTTGAAGGTTAAGACCTGAGACTTGCTTGTGGGTTGCCCATGTGTGACCCATCTCTGCTAGCCTAGAAATCTAGAGGCGCCCCTAGCGGCAGCGAATTACATTTGCTGCCAGGGCTAGTCTAGCAACTCTCCATTGGCTTGTGAGCTCCAGAAATCGAAACTTAATCAGGACATTGAAATCGTGTATAGAGTCGTTTGGTGGGCTTAACATAATGATTGATGGCAGAGTTGCAACGGTTTGGCTTGAATTCCCTGCTACTTGAAAACAAATATCCTATTGCGTCCTATTGCGTGCAGAGGGAATTTGAAAGACAACTGATTATCCCGCCCCTCGGACTGAGCACTGCGAACGGTGAGTGCCCAGACCCTACATTTTAATGTGGGTCTGGCTCGCCAGGCTACATCTCTGCTACTGTAATAATGCATTCTTGTTCTAACCACATGAGGTTAAATAGAATGCAGCAATGCACAAAGGAGTATCTTGTATTAAACATATCACAGTAAAGTTCCTCAACAGATTGATTGTGGAGATAATACTGCAGCAGTTCGTTATTGTGCCTCTCTCCAATTCCATGTAAATTTGTGGAGAGGAACAGTGGCGCCGGCAGGCGTAATCCTGTACGCACTGTGCGTACAATTTTTTCACAGCTTTATTTGTGAAAATCATTCAATATTATCCTACAACAATACAAAAAAAAACTTGTGTGACAACTAGCCTATATTTATTGACTCATGTGCAATCTGAATATTGGCATTATTCCGAATAAAACCGGAATATGGTGTGCGTGGAAACCATAGACTGTAAAATATGAAAATGTAGCATTGTCATGACATGATAACGATTGACCTGTGGCGGTTTTCGGGCGTGGCTTTGGATAGGTCAATTCCGGCGCTTAAAAACACAATGTTCCATTCATTCTTTGAATGATTTAGGCTATAGGGAGGGAAAGTGAAAACCAGCGCCCCAAGTGGTTGCGTTCCTATCGAAGAGCAGCTCCAATGTTAAGTCCCATAGACCTATTTTAAAAATATTGTGAAGCCAAATCAGCGATGTTATCCACCAAAAATATTTTTCAGTGTTTATACAGTAATAATATTCTAACTGTGAAAATGTCAGACCCTATTTTGCCTTATTTAAGAAAATCGAAATTGCTCCTATTTGTTTGTTAAACGAACTACAAAAGAAGTCACGTGACTTTACCCTTCAACGTTACTCACGGTAGCATGGTTTGTTTATTAGCCTGGTTAGCATTGACACTTAACACTTACAGCTAGCTCTTCATGTGAGTAGAAGCACAACACCAGTTATCCTGACATAAAGGTTGTCACCACGCGGTTTACATCACGTTCCGTTATAACAAAAATATGTTAAGCCAGTTAAGCAAATTGCGTATTGATCAGTTAGAGATTAAGCGCTCAAACATGTGACGTCACATGCAGCTGTAGTTCCTTATCACCGTGTTACGACAAAAACTCAAAACAATTCAACTGATCCTAAAAATAAGGTATGACCACTTGAAGCAATAGAGGTGACCCCAGTGCCTAACATATGGAAGGCATTAAATTAAGATCCCAATGTGCACGGAGATATATTTTTTCTATAAAAAAATCCCATCCATTCCGCTAAACTCTAGGAACGCAACCACTAGATGGCAATGAGATTACTTTCCCTCCCTATTATCCTGTCATGAAAAGAAAACAACAGCAGCAGCTTAATATTTTTCAGGCGTTTACAGTTTTTCTCACACCCTTTTGCAAAACAGTTAACACAGGTGTCATTCAAAAGCCCCAAACTCTATTGGTTTTCCCATGCTAAACAAAGTTGGGGGTGATGTATAGGTCTAATTGAGTGTCTGTCACTTTAAGACGTTTGAGGGAACCCTTGCAATTGTAACAGTTGAAAGGCTGCTGATGTGTGGATGCAATTCATAAAGTTTTCTACATAGTTAAAATAAAAGGTTCACGTACTTCTCCTTGGGACAAGAACTTTTGAATTTTGGAAAACCCTTTTTTATTTACATCGGGATTTTGCAAACATTCAGTGTCAGAGTCAATAAAATGAGACCTTCAACGAAATTGACAAGCAGCTGTAAGTAGGCTAAGCATGCTAAATTCGACATCCAAACAGTATTCTAACGTTATAGGGTGATATTAAGATCATCTTGGTAGTGTATAGGTCTAATTGAGTGTCTGTCACTTTAAGACGTTTGAGGGAACCCTTGCAATTGTAACACAGTTGAAAGGCTGCTGATGTGTGGATGCAATTCATAACATTTTCTACATAGGCTAACTGGAAGCCATGGCTGACAGGGGATGTCCTCAGGCTGCTGAGGGCCAGAGACAAAGCCTACAGAGCTGGGGATGAAGCTGGCATGAAAACAGCGAGAGCCAACCTGTCCCGTGGCATCAAGGAAGCAAAAAAGGAATACACTCACAAGATAACCACCCACTTCAAAGACAGCAGGAACGCACAAAGCCTATGGCAGGGCATTCAGGCCCTCACGGACTACAAGCCCGCGCCACAGAGCTGTGAGAGCAACATCCCTCTGCTCAACAACCTGAACCGCTTCTTTGCTCGCTTTGAAGCACAAAACAGCACCTGCCCACAGAAGACCCATCCCCCTCTACATGAGCAGCCCCTGTGCCTCTCTGCCGACAGCGTGAAGAGGACACTTGCTGCTATCAACACCCGTAAGGCAACAGGTCCAGACAACATCCCAGGTCGTGCGCTGAAGGACTGTGCAGGGGAGCTTAAGGATGTCTTCACAGACATCTTTAACACTTCCCTGAAGCAAGCCATCGTCCCATCATGTTTCAAAGCTGCCACCATCATACCTGTGCCGAAGAAAACTGCTCCATCCTGCTTCAATGACTACCGCCCTGTGGCACTGACACCCATCATCATGAAGTGCTTTGAGCGGCTTGTCATGTCACATATCAAAGCCATTCTCCCCCCCACCCTGGGCCCCTTCCAGTTTGCATACCGAGCCAAGCGGTCTACAGAGGATGCAATCTGCTCTGCCCTCCACCCAGCCCTCACCCACCTGGAAAAAAGAGACTCATATGTGAGATTGCTGTTTATAGACTTCAGTTCTGCATTCAACACCATAATACCACAACAACTCATCTGCAAACTTGACAAACTGGGACTCAGTACCTACCTCTGCAACTGGCTACTGGACTTCCTCTGTCAGAGGCCCCAAGTAGTACGTGTTGGCAACAATACCTCAAGCAGCATCACACTGAGCACAGGGGCCCCCCAAGGCTGCGTGCTCAGTCCGCTGCTCTTCACCCTGCTGACGCATGACTGCACTGCAACCTACAGCAACAATCACATAGTGAAATTTGCTGACGACACAACTCTGGTGGGTCTCATCACCAAGGGCGACGAGACTCAATACAGGTTGGAGGTCTACCATCTGACCACGTGGTGCAGGGACAACAACCTCCTGCTGAACGTCAGCAAGACCAAAGAGATTGTTGTTGACTTCCGGAGAGGTCACACCCAACACCTGCCACTGACCATCGACGGTGCTGTGGTGGAGAGAGCGAGCAGCACCAAATTCCTGGGGGTGCACATCAGTGAAGACCTCTCCTGGACCACCAACACTGCATTACTGGTGAAGAGAGCTCAGCGCCGCCTGTACTTCCTGCGGAAACTCAGGCGAGCAAGTGCTCCACCAGCCATCATGACCACATTCTACCGAGGCACCATCGAGAGCATCCTCTCCAGCTGTATCGCTGTGTGGGGCGGAAGCTGCACTGAATACAACAGGAAAGCCCTGCAGCGCATAGTGAACACAGCTGGAAGGATTATTGGTGCTTCACTCCCCTCCCTGAAGAACATTTACACCACCCACCTCACCCGCAAGGCGACCAAAATTGTGAGTGATGCAAGTCACCCCGCTCACAATCTGTTTGATCTACTGCCCTCTGGGAAGAGGTACAGAAGCCTGCGCTCCCGCACTACCAGACTCACCAACAGCTTCATACACCAAGCCGTAAGGATGCTGAACTCTCTCCCTCCTCTCCCCCCTCCACCCTCAGCTACATAACATCCTGGACATTGGACCCAAAATGGCCGCCTGCACTACTCCACTTGCACACTTGTACACTTTACAACTGGTGTTGTTGTCCTGAAAACACAACACTTCTGCTGCTCTTACATAACTTGCACCACTATGCCACTTTCTTCTTACTTAGGTCAAACAGAACTACCCAAGCCTTTTATTGGCCTGAATTTGCACTAGTATTTTTATTGACTGTCTATGCACAATTTCAACCACATTTTGCTGCTCTTATTTTTTCATTATTATATGTGCCCTCTTATTTACTTACTTTTTTGTTTACTTGAATGTTATGTTTGTCTGTGGACCTAAATTGGCAAAATATGTCTTGTCTTCACCGTGGGATAGTGAGAAACGTAATTTCGATCTCTTTGTATGTCTGGAACATGTGAAGAAATTGACAATAAAGCTGACTTTGACTTTGACTTTGATAGTTAAAATAAAAGGTTCACGTACTTCTCCTTGAGACAAGAACTTTTGAATTTTGGAAAACACTTTTCCATTTACATCGGGATTTTGCAAACATTCAGTGTCAGAGTCAATAAAATGAGACCTTCAACGAAATTGACAAGCAGCTGTAAGTAGGCTAAGCATGCTAAATTCGACATCCAAACAGTATTCTAACGTTATAGGGTGATATTAAGATCATCTTGGTAGCGTATAGGTCTAATTGAGTGTCACTTTAAGACGTTTGAGGGAACCCTTGCAATTGTAACACAGTTGAAAGGCTGCTGATGTGTGGATGCAATTCATAACGTTTTCTACATAGTTAAAATAAAGGTTCACATACTTCTCCTTGGGACAAGCACTTTTGAATTTTGGAAAACACTTTTCCATTTACATCAGGATTTTGCAAACATTCAGTGTCAGAGTCAATAAAATGAGACCTTCAACGAAATTGACAAGCAGCTGTAAGTAGGCTAAGCATGCTAAATTCGACATCCAAACAGTATTCTAACGTTAGCTTTGAGATACTGCTTGATTTCATAACTTAACTTAGTTTAGCCTCTTCAATGTAGCCTACTATGTTGTGATAAGACCTTAGCAGAGTTCACTTCAATGCAGCAGTTTTGAACAAATCTGCGCAGCATGGTCACGATGCTAAGCGGATTTAATAGCAATTTAGCCAGATGTCTTCTATGCAATGCTTCTATGTGGCAACAACAATCCTTCAACAATCATGAATATTTTGTTAAATGCACATGCAGAGTGGCAGCGGGCTACGAGAGAGAGCGGGGCGGGGCAAGGAAAGGCTGCGTGCGTAAAAAGTGCAGCTCAATGGCAATGCAAGGATTTTACCTTATATTTAATTTAAATGAAATTAAATTAAACATAGAATATTAATCTGTGGCGGCTGATTTTTATTTCGTGGCGCCCCGCCACAGATTAGTCAATGTATGGGAAACACTGTCATAGTCTGTAGTAGAGAGCATTAAGCTGAGTCCTGGAAGAGAAAGAACCAAATTGTACCCGTATCAGTTCTGATCAGTTTCTACCTTTTCGTCAGAAGAAGCAAAAGTAGACTCTACAATGCAGTTATTTACACTTCTGGTAAGAGCATGTTGACTTCTATGGTTCCCTAGTGATTTTAGACTTGAACTGAGAGAGATTGTTTCTAATGATCAATAGATAAATACAAGATTAGACAAGAAAAGCAACTTGGTTGTGGAATGTCTTGGCAAGTTCCGTTTATTTTTTGAATGGCTTGGCCAAATATCCATTGAATTGTAAATGTTTATGACTTACCCATTGCTGTGTTTGTCTTTTTGAACAGATATCAATTCTTTTTGTGGGCGGCTGTGTCCACTGCCAAAAAATGTGACATGGCCCTGTTCTAGCTGTGAAGAGAAGTGTCATCATATAGAAGAGAAGAAGTCATCATATAGGCATCTTTGAGGAAACGATAAACAACCATTTCCGTGTCCGTTTAATGACTAATAGACACTATATGAAAACGTCTATAGCCACCTGGGAGTACAAGCAGATACTTTCTAATGTGGAGACACAGCACTCAAAAAATACTCCATAGAAATGCATGGGGCTAGTTTGTCACGCCAATATGGCCGTTGTCTACACATATCCCACCCCTTCCTTGGCAAAATGTCGACATGTGAATACATTGAGCCAATCATGTGGTGTGACGTGAATACATTGAGTCAATCATATGGTGTGTTGTGAAGACATTGTGCGAATCATGTGTTGTGATCTCGCCGCTGGAGCAAGATTGGTGTCGTGAAGACTTGCGCACGCGCATTTCTGCCGAAGTGGATGCCCGACGAGTGCCCAAAAAGCTTTGTCAAATGGCGAGTGCAGGGACTTGCCTAAAAGGACTTTGGTACAAGTGAGTATAGTTTGGCCTTGACTTGTTTTGTCAATATACTGATTAATACTGTATATTAGTATAACCACAAAAGTTGATTTGCTAATGATTTTTTTTTTTGGTTGTTGATTGGCCGCTGTGTGAAATCCCCAACCTATAGCACTAAGAATTTAACATCTCTCCTGTGTATCTTTGAAATATAATTGATTACTGTACACAAAATTACAAAATGAAATGCATCCTTAGGCATAATAACAATCATCAATAAAGGATCAATCTATCTATATCACTGACCCTTACGTCATTGGTTTCAGGATAGAGGAAAGTGCAGACTGAAGGATTCCTAGAATAATCACACATGCTCACTGCCATCCCAAATGTAGAAACGTATGTTCTGGAATGAAAACTGAGCCAGTGCCAATTCAACACCAAGTCGATGTTTACTACAAAAAACGTTGTGGCGACAGAGAATCCTACCAAATTGTACAAAATAGAAAAATTATAAATCTACAGTAGGTTGCACTTGTGTTGTGAGATAAGTGTATAAACTGTTCTGTAAAGAGCACCATTATTTTAATGAAACATACTGATCAAATATGTTTCTGGACAGATCACATTGATCATGATTAAAATCATATTGGTCGAGGTGAATAATATACTGTTTCTGTAAAACACATCAGTTGTGCCCTGCTTTTCATTTGGGCTGAAGTACTCAGACACAGTAGAATTAACCTGTTGAGAGACTGTCTGATGGTCAAGGATTGTTCAGGCTTTGTTTGGGTTAGCTGGTCTGTAGCTACATTTAATACAACATAACTGGAGGTATGACTAAGCATAAGGTGAAGTTGATGGCTGTGTTCCAGTAATTTTGCACTCTGTCTTTCAATTATTCTATGTTGTCTTGTATGTCTTTTAACTATTCTATTTTGTCTTTTATGTCTTTTAACTATTCTATGTTGTCTTTTATGTCTTTTAACTATTCTATTTTATGTACTTGACTTTTTAAACATTTTTAAACTACTGCCCTTTTATGCTTTTATGTATTGTTGCTCTTTTATGTAAAGTCGTGTTTCTCAGAGTGTGGTCCGTGGACCACTGATGTTTCGCAAGCTGTCCCAAGTGGTCTGCGAGCAGACGTGGTAAAATATTGTATAGATGAGTTGTTTGCAATATTGAACCAACTTGTGTGTAAATCCAAACAGTTCTGCAAGACTGCCTATGTAAGATATGCCAATTTAAATTATATTAATTTTCTGACACAATAAGTAAGGTGCAAAGACAATAAGCAATGTGGTTCAGTGAGTAGGCCTATTGTGTAATATACTGTTGATGAAGGTCTGCCTTTTCTTTTTTTTTTCAGCTAGGTGGACCGTGAAAAAGTTTGAGAGACACTAATGTAAAGCACATTGAATTACCCCTGTGTATGAAATGTGCTATATTAATAGCCATGCCTTCCCCTGCACAACAACTAGACAAACCTACACAGATAAACACATTATGGTGGAATAAGGCAGTCAGCAGACGCCAGTGTAGCTCAAACCCAAGAGGGTGCTTTACTCTCAAAACATCTGAGTACATCCTACACTGCAATTGAGGTTTTCTGGGTCTTGTGCTAAAACAGACAGTGCTAGCACCCAGGAAACAAACAAAAAAGAACCAGGGCCCTATTTTCGTAGTCTAAAGCAGATGGTCACCAGCGAAAAGCTTATTTAAATTTTGTGGGATGTCCAGTTCACATTGGGAGTGTTTTCGTTATTAAACATCGGGCAGATGGCACAACAAGGCGCTCCTATGGTTCTTAATTAGTTATGGGTGTGTTTTGGGCGTAACATCATTTAAACCGATGAGAATGACATCATTCCCTATAACGGCAAGCAGCGCAACTTCAAAGAGAGCATTGGTATTTTGATAGTTATTTGAAGGAATCCGCTTGCACGCGAGACCGTATGGAACAGGTATTCCACTAAACAATGCTTTATACTAAAACCTAGCAGAGTATATAGCTTACACCAGTGTTTCCCAACCTGGGGAGCGCGACACCCTTGGGGGGGGGCTAGAGAGTCCGGGGGGTGCGCGAAGCTTCATCGTGAAACAGGTGCATTATAAGATGCCAAATTTTACAACAGTAATAACACAGTTATTCACCGTCGCAAAGCTCCAATCAGACTTCCATCTGTCTTCTGTTCGTAGTCTGAACTACCTTTGATGGACTAAACTAGGGGAAGCAGTGCACTTAATCAATTTGCAAACATATCTCAGTTATGGTGTTCATTACTATGAGCCATCACCCACCCATTTAACATAATATGTTAAATATATTATTAACAATAGTCAGTCTTTACAGCGAAATTCTTTGCCTCATGAACAATATTGATTGAAACCAATCGTTTTTTATTAAGTATTGCTATCGAAAAGTAGCAAGGATGTCTGGGAAATATTGTTGTCAAAGATTCCAAAGCCCACCCACGTTACATGGATCGACTGTCTGTTTCCCATCACCGTTGTTTTAAAGCAAAGCATAGCCCTAATAGCTATAAAAACCTGTCTGCAAAATCCCACAATCATAACCATAACCATCATTTTTATCTGTATCAGCCTCCGTAGATAGAACGTTCGAATACTGACTAAGCTCACAAGTTTACTTGTTCGTGCACAAAGTTAATGTTAGGAAAGAAATGAATCAAATTGTGAACACAAACCCATAGTGAGATCAGATTTCCAGATATCGGATTGCCACCTCTGGCCCACTTTTGACCATAAACTTGCCAGAATATTAAGATAATACCATTGATTGTTTTCAAAATATTTTTAAAAATGATAAAAATGATCAAAACTGAGATGAGCACAATGCCAGATCTGCCCTCAGACCAGCTTCTTGCTATGTGCAATTCTACTTATTTATTTATTTTAGATGTATTTCACACTATTTGGGCCAATGGTAGAATACTCTAAAACATGGGATGTTGATATTTTATGAATATTATGCAACGTTAGAACATGTTGGCTTAACATGTTACCAGTCCAGAACACACAGTAAATTGCAACAGAAAGTTGACTTTATAATCAACTTATAATAAAAATTGTACTTCCAAAGCTACACCAGCATGTTGATTTTCCAACAAGAGGAGATAACATCCTGGACCTGGTCTACACTACACACAAAGGAGCATACAAAGCCACCCCCCTCCCCCACATTGGACTTTCAGACCATATCACTGTTATGCTAATGCCCGCATACAGACAAAGGGTAAAAGCGAACAAACCGGTTCGTAAGCAGGTAAAAGTGTGGCCTGAGGGAGCCTCCGATGCTCTTCAAGACTGCTTTGAAACAACAGACTGGGAAATGTTTAAGCAGGCAGCCACTTACAACAACCAGACAGACATAGAGGAGTATACAGACACTGTAACCTCTTACATCACCAAGTGCATCGATGATGTGACCCACACAAAAGACATCATCACTCGGGCTAACTGGAAGCCATGGCTGACAGGGGATGTCCTCAGGCTGCTGAGGGCCAGAGACAAAGCCTACAGAGCTGGGGATGAAGCTGGCATGAGAACAGCCATGAGAACGAGAGCCAACCTGTCCCGTGGCATCAAGGAAGCAAAAAAGGAATACACTCACAAGATAACCACCCACTTCAAAGACAGCAGGAACGCACAAAGCCTATGGCAGGGCATTCAGGCCCTCACAGACTACAAGCCTGCGCCACAGAGCTGTGAGAGCAACATCCCTCTGCTCAACAACCTGAACCGCTTCTTTGCTCGCTTTGAAGCACAAAACAGCACCTGCCCACAGAAGACCCATCCCCCTCTACATGAGCAGCCCCTGTGCCTCTCTGCCGACAGCGTGAAGAGGACACTTGCTGCTATCAACACCCGTAAGGCAACAGGTCCAGACAACATCCCAGGTCGTGCGCTGAAGGACTGCGCAGGGGAGCTTAAGGATGTCTTCACAGACATCTTTAACACTTCCCTGAAGCAAGCCATCGTCCCATCATGTTTCAAAGCTGCCACCATCATACCTGTGCCGAAGAAAACTGCTCCATCCTGCTTCAATGACTACCGCCCTGTGGCACTGACACCCATCATCATGAAGTGCTTTGAGCGGCTTGTCATGTCACATATCAAATCCATTCTCCCCCCCACCCTGGACCCCTTCCAGTTTGCATACCGAGCCAAACGGTCTACAGAGGATGCAATCTGCTCTGCCCTCCACCCAGCCCTCACCCACCTGGAAAAAAGAGACTCATATGTGAGATTGCTGTTTATAGACTTCAGTTCTGCATTCAACACCATAATACCACAACAACTCATCTGCAAACTTGACAAACTGGGACTCAGTACCTACCTCTGCAACTGGCTACTGGACTTCCTCTGTCAGAGGCCTCAAGTAGTACGTGTTGGCAACAATACCTCAAGCAGCATCACACTGAGCACAGGGGCCCCCCAAGGCTGCGTGCTCAGTCCGCTGCTCTTCACCCTGCTGACGCATGACTGCACTGCAACCTACAGCAACAATCACATAGTGAAATTTGCTGACGACACAACTCTGGTGGGTCTCATCACCAAGGGCGACGAGACTCAATACAGGTTGGAGGTCTACCATCTGACCACGTGGTGCAGGGACAACAACCTCCTGCTGAACGTCAGCAAGACCAAAGAGATTGTTGTTGACTTCCGGAGAGGTCACACCCAACACCTGCCACTGACCATCGACGGTGCTGTGGTGGAGAGAGCGAGCAGCACCAAATTCCTGGGGGTGCACATCAGTGAAGACCTCTCCTGGACCACCAACACTGCATCACTGGCGAAGAGAGCTCAGCGCCGCCTGTACTTCCTGCGGAAACTCAGGCGAGCAAGTGCTCCACCAGCCATCATGACCACATTCTACCGAGGCACCATTGAGAGCATCCTCTCCAGCTGTATCGCTGTGTGGGGCGGAAGCTGCACTGAATACAACAGGAAAGCCCTGCAGCGCATAGTGAACACAGCTGGAAGGATTATTGGTGCTTCACTCCCCTCCCTGAAGGACATTTACACCACCCACCTCACCCGCAAGGCGACCAAAATTGTGAGTGATGCAAGTCACCCCGCTCACAATCTGTTTGATCTACTGCCCTCTGGGAAGAGGTACAGAAGCCTGCGCTCCTGCACTACCAGACTCACCAACAGCTTTATACACCAAGCTGTAAGGATGCTGAACTCTCTCCCTCCTCTCCCCCCTCCACCCTCAGCTACATAACATCCTGGACATTGGACCCACAATGGCCGCCTGCACTACTCCACTTGCACACTTTGCAACTTGTTGTTGTTGTCCTGAAAACAACACTTCTGCTGCTCTTACATAACTTGCACCACTATGCCACTTTCTTTCTTACTTAGGTCAAACAGAACTACCCTAGCCTTTTATTGGCCTTTTTATTTATATTTTATTTGCACTAGTATTTTATTGACTGTCTATGCACAATTTCAACCAAATTTTGCTGCTCTTATTTTTTCATTATATGTGCCCTCTTATTTACTTATTTACTTACTTTTTTGTTTACTTGAATGTTATGTTTGTCTGTGGACTTAAATTGGTAAAATATGTCTTGTCTTCACCGTGGGATAGTGAGAAACGTAATTTCGATCTCTTTGTATGTCTGGAACATGTGAAGAAATTGACAATAAAGCTGACTTTGACTTTGACTTTGAACTTCTATTTGTTCCAACAGCATTTAAATAAAGCATTTATAAAATTAAAAAATAAATACTGTTACTGTAGTAACTGTAGGCCTACCACATTATCCCAAGCTTCAAAGAACTCCCCACGTCTGTGACAGGCAGACATAACACTGCCAAATTCTGAATGCGTAAGAACGCTACATTATAGGCCCATCACTCTGGGGTGTGGTAGCCTGCTCTCTGGGATGTATGCCCTAAGGTAACTGACATATCCAATTTGTGTCTTGAAATTATGTTTGAAATAAATGTCTTAGAACAAAAACGTGTATAGACTTATAGTATTTAGTATTTTATAGTTAGGCTAGTGAAAACGAGTTGATCAGTAGGCTAGTTGAGTTTGTTATCAATAAACATAACAGCTAATGTCATGTTGAGCAGGAGACTAGGCTACCATAAATCCTCAAATTATGCCCGGGATTTATTCTATTTATAGCCGGACAAATAATGGCAGGTTCCCACAAGACGGGGTAACAATTGCCTATACCAACAATTGCCATCAGTCCACCAGCACTAGAAGACATTGTTTCGATTTCAGTCAATGAAATAACACCTCTTCTTAATATTTTATTATATTGTTGGTTGGATTAATAGCCTACGGTTGGCAAAGAAAACTCGTTTTCCTACCATGGGTCTCCAACACACGTTCTCAAACTCACTCTCTTGCCGCCCCTTTCGAGGTAATTGCCAGGCTGAAGCCTGGCTACTACATTTAAACACAATTGTTGCGCGACTCAAGGCATTCCAGCCTGCGAATTTAATAAAACTACTAAATCATGCATATATAAACAATAACTCAATTTAGGCTACGTAGCTACGCAAAAAGGTTTCTATTAGGCTACAGCACAACAATGAATGGCTGCCTTGTCTCGCAATAAACAGCTGCATTTGTTTCACTTCAATGTCACAATCCCTTTTTTCAACTGCATGAAACATAACAGTGAACCATCAAATATCTCCCAGATTTCAGTGCCCATCAGTCTCAACATTTAGCAATATAATCACAGTCCAAAAGTAAATTAAATCCCAAACCAAACCGAAAATGTTATGCTTTTGATAGCCTACTGGTATGCAGCTCCAAACGAAACGCATGTCTAAATGCAGGTTAGAAATTAAAAAAGCCTGCCTCGAATAGCCTACCAGCTTGCCTCAAATAAAGATGCTGTGCTTTGCAAAAGACCCCAGCCATAATTTGAGGATTTACGCTAAGCAAGTAGCCTGGATTATTTTATGATGGTTGTTAGTAGACAAACTGGCTTCAGATATCCAACAGAGTGAATATGAGATTGTGCAGTCTTACACTGTAGATGGCTGTTGTAGGATTCTGTGGTTGTTGCGTTGTGTTTTAGTTCTAATGGTTGTATTGAAGATGGTCAATAAAGCTTGACGGCGGAATCAGGATCGGCAATTAGATGATGATTTCTTGTAGATGGTACAATAATGAATAACAGAACATAAGTCTCGAACAGTAAAACTGTGCAGAGTCTAACAGTTGTGGTTATTATTAGAAGCGGTGGCTGAGCCTTCTGACAGAAGATGCTCCTTGGTCACTTCCTCGATCGGTCTCAGAGTCAAAACCTAAGACAAAGCCTGTTATACTAAAACATACAAACGAAAATCATGCCAACGTGGCAGGTGCAAACCAGTGTACAAAACCTGGCTCTGGCCGAATGGATACCAGCCTGAATGGCCCATGTTATGTCTGATGTTCCTCGGATGTTCCCAAACATCGGCCTGTCTGACCTTCCTGCTGGTGCACAGGCCTAAGGCCCAGTTATGTTATGTACAATAGTATGGACCTCTCCCCGTTGTATACTACACCCAGAAGTAACATATGAACACATCAGAATACAGTAAGAATACCCCAGAATTCTACACTGTGGTTAGTGATGTGATGCTGTTAATGGGGAGTTTTAGTTAGCGCAAACCCTATAGGTTATTATTTATTTATCGTATATCTATAAAGCTTTTTTTCCTCATCAAAAGTGAGGGGGACGACGGCCTTCTCTTCAGCACTGCGGGGGACATATCCCCCACGTCCTCCGTGCCTCCTGCGCCCTTGGGTAGGATGATTTCTGCATGACATGTAATTCCCATTTCTTCTTGAAGCCGAAATAAATCTGAGAATGTTTATCGGACATGCTTGGTTTTTACTGCAGGTAGGCTACGTTAATCTTTATATCAATAGCCTATAGGTAAAATAATGTTACCGTTAGCATTGGTTGAGTGATGGAGGCCAATTTGATTATTGATGTATTTGTAGAAAACCATAAATGCGGTTATAGGCTACCAAGAAAATGGATAACAGCACTAATTGCATCTTTCGACTGTCATCTCATTTGCTTATGACCATAACCTAGGCTACTAACAGGAGCTAAGTGAGTTAGCCACAACAATTCGCTACGTGATGGTTTTCTAATGGAAAATATAGGCTACCTGAAAGATAACCTGTCTATGATGCATCCTAAACACCGGGCTGGGACATTTAGCTCAAAGTCTCAAAAAGCATCTGAGTCAACGTTCATTCCCAAACACCCATATAGGCTACTTCAATCCTCTATTTTCAAAGGTGATTCAAGTAAGGAAGAGCATGGCTCAAAGTAAAGTAACTAGGACTGAAACTACATAAATTCGTCAAAGTGAATAATTTGTGTCAACTCGCCGCAATGTAGATTTATTAACGCACCCGTGATGATCTACATCTCCATTTAAACCAAATGTTTTAGAGCGCACGTTGAGAGATGTATACAGGATAGGGCTGTACCTACACATATTTGTTGCACGTGCTACAAAAATCATTCTTTGCGATGGATGATTTAGTACCAACATTACACCGGTCCAATACAGTTTTGCCTATGTATACCGTGAGACTGAGACGTTTTTTGTTTGTTCGAAGTGCGTGTTTAGGGTGTGAGAGGGGAGTCGATGTGCTTTGGTACCAGATTCCAGCTTGGTAGTAGTAGTCTATGCGATTAAAAAACACGTGTGTGTGTGAAGTATCCAAACAATGATAACGCTTTCATTATGGCTGCTTTAGCCACAGACCTTGAGCTACTGTACAGTGGGTTGGGTTCCATTTAGAAGTGTCGCTTTCCGTGATTCACACAGCTGCGTGAAATGTATTACTACTATATTAAACTATTAACTTTTCGCCAAGAGGTGGCAGCTTAAGTCCGCTTGATACTGTAAGCCATTGGTTCCCAAAGGAGATTTTATTTGAGTCGCCAGTATAGCCTAGTGACAATTTATGTTGTGTAATAGGCCTAGCATAGGGCCTACCTTATATAGCTTATAGTTTGTTAACAGTCACGGTTTTGTCATAACTCCCTCTATGCATTTTTGCATTTAGAATAGCTCTGAAACCGGGGGCGAACACGTCGCAGGGGGGGGCGCCAGTGCATGGATATCTCAATCGCAAAATAAACAATATTTCTATCGGGCGCCTACCATGGACTAGGCTGGGTGAACTAAGCCTGATCTGCCGGCGATTCCTTTTCGATTTCTTAAAAGATTGAGCTTGGTCTGGCGAAAGCCAGACTAACCATGGACCTCATAGTTGCAAAATGCAAGGGAACATAAATCAGCATATTATTTGCACAAACAATAACGGACAGTAGAGCTTCAACTTGGCCCGTTAAAATGTGTATGAACAGTCTAGCAACGCATTTTATGAAGGCCCTTTTGGACATGTCAGTTATTTGCACCACTGGGTAAAACGGCATTTTGTTTTAGATAGTGTTGTCACGATACCAAAATTATGACTTCGATACGATACCTGCCATAAATATCATGATGCTCGATACTGAAACGATACTACGGCGAAATCCTAAGATATCTGGAAAAGAAAGGACTCATACCTGCTCCAAGTGTATTTAGTAATTTGTGTTGAATTCGGTGCACTTTTGTAGTGTGCAGGTCAATTCTGGGTTCTAAACTTCCTACATAATTATTATTTTTATAGTCAGTAAAATAGTACTTTGTGTGATTAAGTCCTTTATTTTTTGTTATAGTTCATTTACATTGTGTTGTGTTTTGCCAATAAAGTAGCTTTAAATAGCCAAACTAGGCTAGATCAAGGTCAGTGTTGAAATTACTGCATGCAAATCACTGAATGCTATGCAGAGGGGCCTAATCTTTAGGCCGTCTGATGTACAGTATACAGTAGGCTTACCTAGGCCTTCCCGTGTTCATGGGATTTCTTTGACAGTTGCAAAGGGGAAAATGTGAGGATAGTCTTCTTTGCGCCCAGTGTACAAGTGCGACGTTCCAACCACTCAGGTCTTCGTCAGATAGGCTTACACCATTACCTGTTGCAATATGTCTGTGTGCATTCCTACATTAGCCTACGTCTATTTCTTTGATAACATGATTTGCTACCACGTAACAATAACCCGCTATTATTATTAGGACTCAACACGCTTTGATGCTGTGGGCTTTAATTAGCGCATTTCGGGTAGCCTATCCTACATCTGGACAATACTTATTGAACAAATTGCAGTCTACATGCCATGACAAATATTACCAGTAGTACTGACCGAACATGAAATAGATTGTTTACAAGTTATGGTAATGTTATTCTGGCGTGAACATTGCGCTTTCATCACATTAGCACCCTATGATTACAGCTCGTTATGTCTCGTCAAAATTCATTGATGAAGGAAGGTTCGCTTTATCCCAGAGAACCATACTTGTTTCACTTAGGCTAGACTAAAACAGAAGAGAAGAACTTGCCACTAACCATGTAGTCGTGTTTTCTATAGCATATTCGTTAACCTGTTAGCCTAGAAATCTAGACGCGCCCCTAGCGGCAGCGAATTACATTTGCTGCCAGGGCTAGTCTAGCAACTCTCCGTTGGCTTGTGAGCTCCAGAAATCGAAACTTAATCAGGCCAATGAAATCGTGTATAGAGTCGTTAGGTGGGCTTAACATAATGATTGATGGCAGAGTTGCAACGGTTTGGCTTGAATTCCCTGCTACTTGAAAACAAATAAGATGGATGTTGCTGCTGGCGAACAGTGTGACACGAGTTAAGCTTTTATTAAGTTGGCAAACGTTTGAACTAGCCAACTAGCTCCGCTGGTAGGAAAAGCATGGGACTCATAGCGCTGCCGCTGTCCTATTGCGTGCAGAGGGAATTTGAAAGACAACTGATTATCCCGCCCCTCAGACTGAGCACTGCGAACGGTGAGTGTCCAGACCCTACATTTTAATGTGGGTCTGGCTCGTCAGGCTATTAACCTGTCGTTCTTTAAACAAAAATGTTGGGATATGTCTGAGGTGTTTAGCCAAGTTCCATGCGTAGCCTACTGCTTTTAAATGACTTTGAAACATATTTCACAAACGGGCCTCTGTATACCTGATGGCTTGCCTTCACTATTCGTGATGTATCCGAAATAGTTGCAGATTTCACTTCACCTTTTGTTTTATCCACAAGGCCGAGGACTGTCGGCAAAGAACTACTGTATGTTGATGTTGGCTGCGTACTCACTCACTCAGAGCTGCCTTCTTGACACGCCCACTTGCCTAGATGCGTGCAAGGAGCAGTGAGAGCAGCAGTTCACGCAGACACAGGGCCAGATGTACTAACGCTTTTGCGCCCATTTCAGGCGTATTTGTTTCGCAATGTGCGTGTAAAATCATTGCGAGGTATGTACAAACAGGCCGCAATGATGTAAAAGCGCAAACTGCCTGTCGCGGGAGCTGAAAGTGGCAGATTGCGATTGTCATGTCATGCATATGCATTCATGGGAGGATCCAGGGGAAAGTGGGAGTTTAGCGTAAAAAGATGGGAGGGGAAGAGTAAAGAGCGCCTAGTTATGTATTCCGCGGTATGTACAAAGACTGCTCCTGAAAGCGCACGTCTATTCTGCGCCTAAATACTTCCGCCTTGTAAAAGCAGGTGTTAATCCACATTGCAGTTCAATGCGTCAATAAGAGAACCTTTCAAAGACAACAGAATCGCTATTTAGAACACCAGTTTTTGTGGTGAAAGTATTAGTACTACCAAAAGCAACCTTAACTTTCACTGGCCTTTCGCATGTCTTACTTTCACTTTCACGTCATTCACTTAAACTTTCCTACTTGCTAGATTTGACCAATCTTCCATAGCCTATGTGCACAAGTAGTTTAAGTAGAACTACTGATCTTCATTATCTCCCTGCTTGTTGACATCTTATCATGTATGGTATTATTTCATGATCGCTAAACGTTTGATTCTTTTTAATGTTGTCATCAGTTAACTTCATTCAACTGCGCTTGTAGGCGCTGCCATTCAGTTGTGGACGTTTGTAAATTGTGTTTATGGGCGGAGAAGGGCAGAGAAAGGCGCAGTTTACACTAAGGATTGAACGATTGATAAATACGACGGAAACTTGGGTCTGACAGCGTTCGCAATTTGCGGTGTGTCCATGGAGCTGATAATGCTACGTTCGCAAATGTACGTACATCTGGCCCACAGAACGTTAATTTTATTGAAGTATCGATTCTAAAAACGTCGGAAATCGCATCGTTTTTTGCGTGAAGGCATCGTGATACCTTTTTAGTATCGATACACCGTGCAACACTAATTCCAACTATATTAAACCTCATCTACCTAGCAACCAATATAGTTTGTTTTTACTCTGTATGTTATTTTACATCATATTTTTGCATTTTCATGCACTGTATTTCATTCAGGAAATGCTTTTCTAGTTCTAATTATGTTTCCCATTGTAATCGTGTAATTAATAATGTTTTGCATGGATGTGCGCTGGTGCGCATTCCTGTAGATTAGAGAAGAAGGGTGCGTTGTGCACCTACCCAAAATAACATATAAACAACTCGCCATGGATGTCTGACCAGGTTTCTCTTGGTCAGTGGCGTACTGCGCTTTAGGTAGTGTGCTCCTTAGGTTGTTAATTGCCACGGCCCTTGGCACGTTGCTCAATAAAAGAGACGTGTAAAAATAAGAATAAACTTTGCGCTAATAATCCGCTTTCCCCCAGGTTTTGCGTCGCGAAAATAGGGCCCTCAACCTTTGCAGAACGAGGTATTGTTGAGGCGCTGGATCTGGCGTAGCTTGTATTCTCTGCAGTCTCTCAGTCCACGTATCCAAGAGAAAGCATCAGATATTATACTTTATTCATGACGACGATAAACTTGGAAGACCTGAGATGAAAAATCCTGACTTAAAAAAAAGTGCCATCATGAAATCACCACGTAAAACAGATATGGATTCCTACAGTAACATTTTTGTGTTTTTGTGTTGTCTTTACAGGGAACTCAGATAAGTTATTAAAACTCCTTAAAGTGGTTGAGCAATAACAAGAACCTTGCCAGATTTGTAACAGGAGTGAAGTATTATTGTTATTATTATTATCATCATTATTATTATTATGTCTGTACCCCTAAGTCAGAGGTTGGGGTTTTGGGATTTCTGTCATGAAAGCAGCATTACTCTGATGGTCTCTAATTGATGAGTTTTGGTTCCCTACAGGACCTGGCATGACAATGAGGCATAGGTGTTGACACACACACACACACACAATCAGTCACTGCCTATTCAGTGTGTTGGGAAGCGAAACAATATCGGATCTTTATCTCTGTTTGTAAAGTTCCCAAAGCACCCACACAGTCACAGCACAAACATGGCTACGTGCCCAGAGGCGGTCATACATAGCACACTGGCACATGGTTGTCACATTTCATTGTCATTACAAATTGGGTTCTATGGAACTATTTATTTGTTTCTGATTGGCCGAGAGACGTTTCATGAGTTGGAATATCCCTGGACATTTCAACTCAGACTCAGCATAGCTAATAATAAATCACTCCGCGACACAATGTGAAGATTTGACACCCAGCTCTCCACTATTTCAAGCAATGGGTTACTCCTTAGCAAACCATAACGAAACAGTGCTTCACCACATCTGTGGATTAAGCCACACAGTCAACTCAATGTAAGTAAGATAAACGAGGATGCTAATTGTTCTCAGCATTGCCAGCATTGTGTATAATATGATTGTCACTTGGAGGAGACTTGTAGATAACGTTAGCATAATTAGCTAACCGCTGCTAACGTGCTAGCATCGTCACGTCAGGCTGTGCCCAGTAATATAACATTTATTCACCATAAATTAATAAAGTTGAGTGGTTCTGCAATGTAGACAATGTTTCCGTTTTTGCAGTACCATGTCCCTTACATGACATGGCCCATTGTCCTTGTAACATGCATTCAGCACACCTAGATATGAATGATTTCAGCCCGACTTTCAACATTTCTTTCAAGAAGACATGTAAACCATCAAGACCCGTAACGAGGGATCTGGAATGTTGGTTACCTAGCAACCAAGATGCTGTCTATTGAAAAGGGAACTATTTTTTGATGCGTAAGAACGATGTCGAAATTAACATTTTTAAACAATAATGGGGTGTTTTCAGATGATTTAATTTGTTGTAGAATTTTTGTATAAAAGCAATATAGCACTCGTGATCGTGGGATTGGTCATGGATATTCCCACGGGTGTTGTTCGGCTGTAGCCACGAGGCCTCTCCGGCCTCGTGGCTACAGCCGAACAACACCCGTGGGAATATCCATGACCAACCCCACTCTCACTCGTGCTATATTGCTTAAATAGATAATAAGGCTGGTGGACGGTGGGCAGTTAGCTTGATTACAGTTGATTCCATTGTTGCGAAGCCTGCTTCCAAGGCTCAACCAATGTTTACTATGGTTTTTATAGTTACCATTCAATGAGCATTAATATAGCCCTTTTTTTTTACCAGATTTACTTTATAGGTGTCCCGTTATTCAAAATTAATAGCCAACCAGCCAATCAGAAAAGAGTATTTCTTCTATTGGGTGATAAAATGTTATATCGTAGTTTATGTTACCTGTCGGAAAAGGTGTCAAGGATGATTAGTAGGCCATGTGGATGCTATCATGTTGCAATAGAACAGTGAATTATAAGATTAGCCTTTTTCTTCCTATCTTTTGTTCATGTTAGTAATGCTACAAATATTTTAAAAGTTATTTTTTTCCCTATTTTATTTAAAAAAGTTAATCTTTCATATATTCTAAATTCATTACATACACTAAAAAAGGAGAAGTCAGGGTTGTCCAAGTTATGAAACCATATTATATCAAACTATATATATGTACTGCAAAGCAAAATTATTTTGGCAAAATATGATGCACTTTTTATCTCAGAGCAATCAGCCCGGCCCCAAAACGCCACCTATTCCCGCCTACTGGGAATTCATGAATTCTCCCGACTCTCCCAATTCCCACTCCGTTATTAATCAAGGCAACGAGGAGCAGGACAGCAGTGGAGGACGGTTCTGTTGCTGTATCAGCAGATGAGACGGACCTTAGCGTGCCACTGACGTGACTGGCTGGTAAAGGTGAATGCTTAATCGTACCCAGTTGAGCACAGTGATTATATCCTTTTGTGAACAAGCCATTTATGAAAGCAAGAAATTTGCTGGCAGACCTTTACAAAATGTGACTGCTGTGTAAATCATCATAAATAATACCATGACGCCAACAACACCAAACACACCTGGCTCTTATCCCTTCAAGCACACCAGTGTGTGTGAACATGTGTTTGGGAACCACTGCTGTATGTGTGTGTGTGTGTATGTGTATGCGTGGGTGTCTGCTTGTGAGTGTGTGTGTGTGTGTTTAGTTTAGTGTGTGTGTGTGCGCATGCCTGTGTGTGTGTGTGTGTCTGTGCTTGTGTGTGTGTTAATGTGTGTGTGTGTGTTCATGTGTGTGCGCCCGTGTGTTTATGCGTGTGTGCAGTGTACGGTCACTAAATGTACAAATATTAATTTATTGTGTGCCCCCCCCCATGAATGGAATTCCATGAAACTTGACATGCATTCAGAGGGTGTCATAATGATCCTACACTTCAAATTCTGTGCAGTTTTGAACATGTCAGCCAAAGGTACTGTACCTGCTACAACGCCTTGTTTTTTCATTTTTAGCTAGGTGGCGCTATACCTCAAACGATGGGTTGACATAACTTTGTCTAACTTGTTTGGCTAGGCTACTGGTAGGCAAATACTACCCCAACCATCAGTGCCTGTTCAGCATGGGCAATTGTATTAAACCAGACTTACTGGTCTGACAACCAGTGCAGGTGATAACCACTAGTGCCTGTTTAGTTTACAATATCGACTTTGGCCAGAACCTTACACAGACCTGAGAAAGACAGAGTGGACGGACAGCGGACAGGATTAGCAGCAGTGCCTGAGATGGACCCTTCTCTGAGGTAAAGAGCTTATCCAATACTGCTGTCCCTTCGCACTCTCTTCCTAGTCTAATGATACTCAGCATGTTATTACTATTTCCTCCCAACAACTTTAACATGACCTTGCTGGTTATGTGCTCTGTGTCATAATCAAACGGATGACATCATGCAAAGCTGGCTCTAATGTTGCGAGGGTTACACAGACGTTTCATACGAAGGATCAGAGTTCCATCACAGTTGTGAAGAGTTATCTAAGTTATCAAAGCTCTTTTTCCACTAAGCTTCAAGAAATTGCATTGGTTGAAATACTATTTATATAGGCTACTATACTAAAACAATGCATTTACGCTTATTGTCTTCTTAATATGCTATCACATGTGAAAATATGCAAAGTTTTAAGGTAATGGAATGAAATTACAAGAAGGAAGCTTTTCTATCGCCGTTGAGGACACCACTATTGTTTCCTGGATGTGCATGATTTGAATAGGTGTGGTCGTATTCATGTTGACTGATTAGCTTTGTCATATATGTCTGTTTGCTGGTGTAGGTGGAGCTATGTAGGCCAAGATATGTCTTTAGCTTAATTCACCTTAACTTAACAACTTCAGAGTCATTGGAATGGTTATATGACCATATATGACTATGTTTTCTGGGGTGAATGGTGGCTGTCTCGCTTCCCTCCAGCATCTGTGAGTGGAAAAACCAGCTTTGCAACTTGCCGGTGTTACATGGCAACTGGCACCCATGTTAACTGGCTGCGATGGTGACGTTTCACGAGTGATGATGTTTCTTTGACAGATGTGGCCGCTTGCAGATTTTTTCACTTTCTGATGGAAACTGGAGACGAACAAATACAAATATGCATGACATATATTTCAATGTCAAAATTGTCTGTAGTACGCTACATGCACTGGACCATGAATATGCCACCAAAAAATACATACCTAACTAAATGTACCGCATAGCGGTACAAAATATGACTGCCGCTCAGTCCTGTACATCCGTTCCGCGAAAATAAATCACACTTCAATTTGTCTCCATCTTTTACTCCATCCCCCACTCTTGAAACTTTTGTGTATGCTTGTTTGGCATGCCTGAGTGTGTGTGTGCGGCTGCACAGAAAGTAGCCTACTGGTGCTGAAAAGGTGAATAGATTGTAGAATAGCCAAAGAAGATGTAGCATTGTTATAAAACCTTTAAAATCTCTAAACAATCACAAGTAGGGCAGTTCATCACAGTTCATCCATTGCAACTGGATTGATGAAAGGTCACTTACACCTGTAGGCTACATTGTATTTGGGAAAAGCAAAAGGTATCAGCATAATGTTATTTATTTATTTATTTATAAACAAAAACATATCTGTCAGTTCCATGCCGTTTTCAACAGCTATCAAAAACAAAGGTCATTTTTGGATGGATGGATTTTTTGTGAATGTTTCTTCTTCTACATAAGATTTTAGTCATCTTTAGTTCATGTGATACTTTGTCAATGCACAAATTAAGTAACAGTAGTCTGAAATGTTATTGTTAATGCACAAATTAAGTAACAGTAGTCTGAAACGAAATGCTGTTTTACATCTAACCAGTGGTGCAAAGAACTGACATGTCCAAATGGGCCTTGATGAAATGCGTCGCTAGACTGTTCATACACATTTTAACGGGCCAAAGTTGAAGAGCTGTTGTCCGTTATTGCTCGTGCAAATATAGGCTGATTCATGTTCCCTTGCATTGTGTAACTGAGGTCCATGGCTAGTCTGGCTTTCACCAGACCAAGCTCAATCTTTTAAGAAATCAAAAAATTAATAGCGGGCAGATCAGGCTGGGTTCACCCAGCCTAGTCCATAGGCACCCGATATTGTTTAATTTTCCGATTGAGATATCCACACTCTGGCTATTCTAAATGCAAAAATGCATCAGGGAGTTATGACAAAACTGTAACTAACAAACTAGAAAGCCTAAGCTACAGGTAGGCTTATAAGGTAGGCCTATTTACAACATAAATTGTCAATAGGCTATGCTGGCGACACAAATAAAATCTCCTTTGGAAACCAATGGCTTACGCCTTACAGTATCAAGCGGACTTAAACTGCCATATCGTGGCGAAAAGTTGTAAGAGTCAAGGAAAGCGCGAATGAAGTAGCCACTTCTAAATGGGACCCACTACACAGTAGCTTAAGGTGTTGTTGCTAAAGCAGCCATAATGAAATGAAGGTGTCATTGTTTGGATACTTCACACACACGTGCTTTTTAATTTCACAGACTACAACTACCAAGCTGGAATCAAATGACATCGATTCCCCTCTCACACCCTGCATGCACTTAAAACAAATAAACAGGCGTCTCAGTCTCACGCATGTATAGGCAAAACTGTACCAGACCGGTGTAATGTTGGTAAATCTTCCATTGCACAGAATGATTTTTGTAGCACATGCAACAAATGACAGTCGAAAGATACAATTACAGTGCTGCTATCAATTTGCTTGGTATAACCGCATTTATAGTTTTCTACAAATGCAAATCAATCAAATTGGCCTCCATCACTCAACCAACACTAACGGTAAAATTACCTAGGTCCTTATTACAGTGCATGAAAATGCACTGTACTGTTCTTCCAAGGCTTCTTCTTATTATAGTGCATGAAAATGCACTACATTGTTCTTCCAAGTCTTCTTATTCTTATTATAGTGCATGAAAATGCAAAGGCACTGTATTGTTCTTCCTAGGCTTCTTATTACAGTGCATGAAAATGCACTGTACTGTTCTTCCTAGGCATTTTATTATTATTACAGTGCATGAAAATGCACTGTACTGTTATTCCAACTTTTTTTTATTGTATTGCATGTAAATGCAATGGACTATTATCACTGTTCTTCTTATCTGTTTTTAGAGTGCATGAAAATGCACTCTACTGTTATCCGAATTATTCTTAATATTATTACAGTGCATGAAAATGCACTGTACTGTTCTTCCTAGGCATTTTATTACAGTGCATGAAAATGCACTGTACTGTTCTTCCAAGGCATTTTATTACAGTGCATGAAAATGCACTGTACTGTTATTCCAAGGCATTTTATTATTATTATTAGAGTGCATGAAAATGCACTCTACTGTTATCCGAATTCTTCTTATTACAGTGCATAAAAATGCACTGTACTGTTATTCCAAGGCATTTTATTATTATTAGAGTGCATGAAAATGCACTGTACTGTTCTTCCTAGGCTTCTTATTCTTATTATAGTGCATGAAAATGCACTGTACTGTTCTTCCTAGGCTTCTTATTCTTATGCTTATTACAGTGCATGAAAATGCACTGCACTGTTCTTCCTAGGCTTCTTATTCTTATTCTTCCGCTAACGCATTTAATGCAGCTTCAACCGTTTAACGTAGAAACTTCATTCAAACTATGTTACGTAGGTCTTACTTGGGACATGGGTGCTATGTATTTTTCAGCTTTGTAACTTTTATACTTTTTAAACTATTAATTAAAAACTAGTCAAAATTTCCCCATAGACTTAACATGGGCTGATGACATCACAATAGAGCCGTTAAGCAATTAGAATCCTATGGCAGGTGTTCAGGCCACCTGGACCAACTGCCAGTCTCAGGCTTTAAGCATACAAACTGGCCCTATTAAGACTACACATCCTGTTCAACTGCTTCCTCTGCCAAAAACTGTTTCAAAATAAAAGTCCTCACCAGGGGCGTCGCTAGCTATTTAAAACATTCGGGGCTAGAGCCCAGAAGTTAGTTCTTTTTTGTCCGGGGGTTCGGGGGTTTCTCCCCCGAGAGATTTGGAAATCGTGCTGATGAACATGCAATTTTAACCTACTTTGAGAATGAAAAGGAAGGCCAATCGTAATGACTCACGTCAAGGCATTCTGAATATTTAGATGTTTAAAGACCGTGTAAGGAGAACCAGGCGCGCCTGCAGGTGTAAGTCCGTACACACTGTGCGTACCATCAGGCTACTCAACAGCGAGAGAAAATTTCCCTTGTGTGTGTGTATTCACACCAAATTGGCCTACCATACCTTCCCAACTATGTACAGTATCCCATTAGCTGCATGCCATCAGGCTATTTACCATTTTCTATTACGTAAAGTTAGTGTAAACATTATGTTTGAGCAGGAGAGAGAATACGCATGCAGCCACGCAATAGGCTACTTGTTGTTTTATTTTACTCGGCTATCTATATGGTTATCAGCACACAATGTTGAGCTAATTCACGAACTCAATACTCATCATGGATATCACAAGTTTTAAACAACGAAAACAGAAAGGATGGAGGCAGCAACGCTAGGAGTTATTCCAGATGGACAAGAACAAGGTAGGCAATTGGTGTGCTTGTCAGAACGTTAGACTGCACTAAAGCCAGACGTCACGTTACGCTAGAACAAAACTAAAGGTAACTTTAGCCTGTATAGGGCTGTATCAAGTTGTCCAAATGAATAGGTCATTGTAGACGTTGTCGTTGTATTATTGCATGTGGATGTTGTTATGCTATGTAGGCTACTTTTTTGCTGACTGACCAATGCACGGACCTAAAACGGACAAATATTGTTCACGAGTGAATTTTTTTTTTTGCGGGTGGGTGGGTGTGCGTACCATAGCATTAATTCCTGCAGGCGCCCCTGAGGAGAACGTCTCTTCTGCCAAAGTGCACCACATACAACACCCCAAATATCACATTAAAATAGCCTGTAGAATAAACATCGTCATGCACCTCTGTCGTGCACTTGACAGGTGTGAGCGTTCGTCTCGGGATAAACATTTCGGACGTCATCCCCTTCAATTAATGGGCTATGGGTGCCTTGAAAGCAATGCATTTGGGTTGTATATCACGAACTTTTGCCCAAAGAAAAAGTTCCATTCTGTCAAAATCAAGCCCAACATGCATTGCTTGGAAGCCCCCTCAAACGAGGTCAGGTTTATTTACTGCGCATGTGATTCAATAGTAAATCACGATATATTGCAACTGAGCTGATCGAAATGTCCTCCTGGGTTGCGGGAGATGATGACACACTGAAGAGTTTCCACTTCTTGTCCCTGCTCTGCCCTTTTTTTTCTCTAAATAAACTTCTAATATCCATTTTTCCTTATACACGTATTTCGCTAAGGCTAGTTAGTAGAAGCACGAAACAGCAATGCGTAATAGCGTAGAGGAGAATTGAAATTGCAACATTTTGCAACAAATGATTCTAAACCTGCCCAGATCACGTCAGATTGTCTTGCGCTGCTGTTAATGGACACAAAACACAAAAGTCTCTTCTACGGGGCTATTTATTTCATTCACGATTAGAGTTTTTGTTGTTGTTGACGGCCCATAGATCCGGGGCTATCCCCAGAGGATCCGGGGCTATAGCCCCGAATGCCCAGGTCTAACGACGCCACTGGTCCTCACTATAATATTTTACTGTTAAACAATTTAACCCTTTAAACTACTGAACTTTTTAACTGTTCAGCCATTGTAACTGTTACTTGTCATCAACTATGACTCCTACCTAGTGTAGCTAGTTAGCTAAGTAGCATGGCTAGCATGTTAGCATGCTAGTTAGCATTTTTAACAAAACTACTAAAAATGATTAGCTAAGTTAGCTAAGTCAAATGGTTAGCATAGTTAGCATGTTAGCATGCTAGTTAGCATTTTTTGCAAAACTGCTTAAAATGATTAGCTAAGTCAGCTAAGTAACATGGTTAGCATAGTTAGCATGCTAGTTAGCATAGTTAACATTTTAACATTGTTAGCATGCTAGTTAGCATTTTAACATTGTTAGCATGCTAGTTAGCATAGTAACATGGTTAACATTATTATCTTTGTTAACATAGGTAGCATATCTGCTAGCAAACATTAGAGACATTCCAAGTTTCAGTTATCGTCAACTATCTACCTAAATAATTTAACCATTTAAAGTATCCACTTATTTAACCGTTCAATCATTCCAACTATATTAAACCTTATCTACCAAGTAAATCATTTACCTATATAACTATCCACCTATTTAACTGTTCAGTCATTCCAACTATATTAAACCTCATCTACCTAGCAACCAATATAGTTTGTTTTTACTCTGTATGATATTTGACATCATATTTTTTGCATTTTCATGCACTGTATTTCCTTCAGGAAATGCTTTTCTAGTTCTTATTCTTCTTCTAACGTACTTAATGCAGCTTCAACCGTTTAACGTAGAAACTTCATTCAAACTATGTTACGTAGGTCTTACTTAGGACATGGGTGCTATGTATTTTTCAGCTTTGTAACTTTTATACTTTTTAAACTATTAATTAAAAACTAATCAAAATGTCCCATTGACTTAACATTATGATTATGACATCACAATACGGCCGTTAAGCAATTAGAATCCTATGGCAGGTGTTCGGGCCACCTGGATCAACTCCCAGTCTCAGGCTTTAAGCATACAAACTGGCCCTATTAAGACTACACATCCTGTTCAACTGCTTCCTCTGCCAAAAACTGTTTCAAAATAAAAGTCCTCACTACAATATTTCACTGTTAAACAATTTAACCCTTTAAACTACACATGTTAGCATGCTAGTTAGCATTTTTTGCAAAACTGCTAAAAATGATTAGCTAAGTTAGCTAAGTAACATGGTTAGCATAGTTAACATGCTAGTTAGCATAGTTAGCAAAACTGCTAAAAATTATTAGCTAAGTCACATGGTTAGCATAGTTAGCATGCTAGCATGTTAGTTAACATAGTTAGCATAACTGCTAAAAATGATTAGCTAGGTTAGCTAAGTAACATGGTTAACATAGTTAGCATGCTAACATAGTTAGCATGTTAATTAGCATTTTTAACAAAAAAACTTGGTTAACATTATTATCTTTGATAACATAGTAGCATAACTGCTAGCAAACATTAGGGCCATTCCAACTGTTAGTTATCGTCAATTATCTACCTAAATAATTTAACTATTTAAATTATCCACCTATTTAACCGTTCAATCATTCCAACTATATTAAACCTTATCTACCAAGCAAATCATTTAACTATACAAACTATCCACCTATTTAACTGTTCAGTCATTCCAACTATATTAAACCTCATCTACCTAGTTCACTCATTCCAACTATATTAAACCTCATCTACCTAGTTCAGTCATTTGAACTATATTAAACCTCATCATGTTGGTTGCCAATTAGCACATCATCTGTTTTAACAAAAATATTTCACACCATATGTTTTGCATTTTCATGCACTGGTAATTCCCTGGAATTGCGTTTTCTAGTTCTTATTCTTATTCTTCCGCTAACGCATTTAATGCAGCTTCTTATGCTTATTACAGTGCATGAAAATGCACTGTACTGTTCTTCCTAGGCTTCTTATTCTTATTCTTCCGCTAACGCATTTAATGCAGCTTCAACCGTTTAACGTAGAAACTTCATTCAAACTATGTTACGTAGGTCTTACTTAGGACATGGGTGCTATGTATTTTTCAGCTTTGTAACTTTTATACTTTTTAAACTATTAATTAAAAACTAATCAAAATTTCCCCATTGACTTAACATTATGATTATGGCATCAAAATACGGCCGTTAAGCAATTAGAATCCTATGGCAGGTGTTCGGGCCACCTGGATCAACTGCCAGTCTCAGGCTTTAAGCATACAAACTGGCCCTATTAAGACTACACATCCTGTTCAACTGCTTCCTCTGCCAAAAACTGTTTCAAAATAAAAGTCCTCACTATAATATTTCACTGTTAAACAATTTAACCCTTTAAACTACTGAACCTTTTAACTGTTCAGCCATTGTAACTGTTACTTATCATCAACTATGACTCCTACCCACTGTAGCTAGTTAGCATGGTTAGCATAGTTAGCATGTTAGCATTGCTAACATTGTTAGCATTTTTAACAAAACTACTAAAAATGATTAGCTAAGTTAGCTAAGTAACATGGTTAGCATAGTTAGCATGCTAGCATGCTAATTAACATAGTTAGCATAACTACTAAAAATGATTAGCTAAGTTAGCTGAGTAACATGGTTAGCATAGTTAGCATAGTTAGCATGATAGTTAACATAGTTAGTATAACTTTTAAAAATGATTAGCTAGGTTAGCTAAGTCACATGGTAAGTGTACTTAACATGTTAGCATGCTAGTTAGCATAGTTAACATACCTACTAAAAATTATTAGCTAGGTTAGCTAAGTCACATGGTTAACATAGTGCTAGTTAGCATAACTACTAAAAATGAAAACATTAGCTAAGTTAACTAAGTTAAGTAACTTGGTTAACATTATTATCTTTGATAACATAGTTAGCATAACTGCTAGCAAACATTAGAGCCATTCCAAGTGTCAGTTATCGTCAACTATCTACCTAAATAATTTAACCATTTAAACTATCCACTTATTTAACTGTTCAGTCATTCCAACTATATTAAACCTCATCTACCTAGCAACCAATATAGTTTGTTTTTACTCAGTATGATATTTTACATCATATTTTTGCATTTTCATGCACTGTATTTCCTTCAGGAAATGCTTTTCTAGTTCTTCTTCTTCTTCTAACGCACTTAATGCAGCTTCAACCGTTTAACGTAGAAACTTCATTCAAACTATGTTACGTAGGTCTTACTTAGGACATGGGTGCTATGCATTTTTCATCTTTGTAACTTTTATACTTATTAAACTATTAATTAAAAACTAATCAAAATTTCCCCATAGACTTAACATGGGCTGATGACATCACAATGGACTAATTAACTTGATTTGCACCTGTATCATCTTCCAGCTGCTCATCTAGGCCCCATCAAAGAATCAGTTCAACTGATTGCACCTGTATCAACTGCTTTCTACTGAACTAGACCAACTCTCTCTGTGTTTCTCCATTCTACAAGGATATAAGACACATTTCATTTAACCTTTTACACTATCCACCTATTTAACCGTTCAGTCATTCCAACTATATTAAACCTCATCTACCTAGTTCAGTCATTCCAACTATATTAAACCTCATCTACCTAGCAAATAATTTAACCATTTAAACTATCCACCTATTTAACTGCCCAGTCATTCCAACTATATTAAACCTCATCTAGGCTACCTAGTTCAGTCAATCCAACTATATTAAACCTCATCTGCCTAGCAAATAATTTAACCTTTTAAACTATCCACCTATTTAACTGTTCAGTCATTCCAACTATATTAAACCTCATCTACCTAGTTCAGTCATTCCAACTATATTAAACATCATCTACCTCACAAATACCTCACTGTACCAGGCTGTCAGTGAACAACAGACGGCACACCCAGACGGTTTCACCATCTTCACTGGAGATTTTAACCATGCTGATCTTAAAACTGTACTTCCAAAGCTACACCAGCATGTTGATTTTCCAACAAGGGGAGATAACATCCTGGACCTGGTCTACACTACACACAAAGGAGCATACAAAGCTACCCCCCTCCCCCACATTGGACTTTCAGACCATATAACTGTTATGCTAATGCCCGCATACAGACAAAGGGTAAAAGCAAACAAACCGGTTCGTAAGCAGGTAAAAGTGTGGCCTGAGGGAGCCTCCGATGCTCTTCAAGACTGCTTTGACACAACAGACTGGGAAATGTTTAAGCAGGCAGCCACTTACAACAACCGGACAGACATAGAGGAGTATACAGACACTGTAACCTCTTACATCACCAAGTGCATTGATGATGTGACCCACACAAAAGACATCATCACTCGGGCTAACTGGAAGCCATGGCTGACAGGGGATGTCCTCAGGCTGCTGAGGGCCAGAGACAAAGCCTACAGAGCTGGGGATGAAGCTGGCATGAGAACAGCGAGAGCCAACCTGTCCCGTGGCATCAAGGAAGCAAAAAAGGAATACACTCACAAGATAACCACCCACTTCAAAGACAGCAGGAACGCACAAAGCCTATGGCAGGGCATTCAGGCCCTCACGGACTACAAGCCCGCGCCACAGAGCTGTGAGAGCAACATCCCTCTGCTCAACAACCTGAACTGCTTCTTTGCTCGCTTTGAAGCACAAAACAGCACCTGCCCACAGAAGACCCATCCCCCTCTACATGAGCAGCCCCTGTGCCTCTCTGCCGACAGCGTGAAGAGGACACTTGCTGCTATCAACACCCGTAAGGCAACAGGTCCAGACAACATTCCAGGTCGTGCGCTGAAGGACTGCGCAGGGGAGCTTAAGGATGTCTTCACAGACATCTTTAACACTTCCCTGAAGCAAGCCATCGTCCCATCATGTTTCAAAGCTGCCACCATCATACCTGTGCCGAAGAAAACTGCTCCATCCTGCTTCAATGACTACCGCCCTGTGGCACTGACACCCATCATCATGAAGTGCTTTGAGCGGCTTGTCATGTCACATATCAAATCCATTCTCCCCCCCACCCTGGACCCCTTCCAGTTTGCATACCGAGCCAAGCGGTCTACAGAGGATGCAATCTGCTCTGCCCTCCACCCAGCCCTCACCCACCTGGAAAAAAGAGACTCATATGTGAGATTGCTGTTTATAGACTTCAGCTCTGCATTCAACACCATAATACCACAACAACTCATCAGCAAACTTGACAAACTGGGACTCAGCACCTACCTCTGCAACTGGCTACTGGACTTCCTCTGTCAGAGGCCTCAAGTAGTACGTGTTGGCAACAATACCTCAAGCAGCATCACACTGAGCACAGGGGCCCCCCAAGGCTGCGTGCTCAGTCCGCTGCTCTTCACCCTGCTGACGCATGACTGCACTGCAACCTACAGCAACAATCACATAGTGAAATTTGCTGACGACACAACTCTGGTGGGTCTCATCACCAAGGGCGACGAGACCCAATACAGGTTGGAGGTCGACCATCTGACCACGTGGTGCAGGGACAACAACCTCCTGCTGAACGTCAGCAAGACCAAAGAGATTGTTGTTGACTTCCGGAGAGGTCACACCCAACACCTGCCACTGACCATCGACGGTGCTGTGGTGGAGAGAGCGAGCAGCACCAAATTCCTGGGGGTGCACATCAGCGAAGACCTCTCCTGGACCACCAACACTGCATCACTGGCGAAGAGAGCTCAGCGCCGCCTGTACTTCCTGCGGAAACTCAGGCGAGCAAGTGCTCCACCAGCCATCATGACCACATTCTACCGAGGCACCATTGAGAGCATCCTCTCCAGCTGTATCGCTGTGTGGGGCGGAAGCTGCACTGAATACAACAGGAAAGCCCTGCAGCGCATAGTGAACACAGCTGGAAGGATTATTGGTGCTTCACTCCCCTCCCTGAAGGACATTTACACCACCCACCTCACCCGCAAGGCGACCAAAATTGTGAGTGATGCAAGTCACCCCGCTCACAATCTGTTCGATCTACTGCCCTCTGGGAAGAGGTACAGAAGCCTGCGCTCCCGCACTACCAGACTCACCAACAGCTTCATACACCAAGCTGTAAGGATGCTGAACTCTCTCCCTCCTCTCCCCCCTCCACCCTCAGCTACATAACATCCTGGACATTGGACCCACAATGGCCGCGTGCACTACTCCACTTGCACACTTGCACACTTGTACACTTTACAACTTGTTGTTGTCCTGAAAACACAACACATCTGCTGCTCTTACATAACTTGCACCACTATGTCACTTTCTTTCTTACTTAGGTCAAACAGAACTACACAAGCCTTTTATTGGCCTGACTTTGCACTAGTATTTTATTGACTGTCTATGCACAATTTCAACCAAATTTTGCTGCTCTTATTTTTTTTCATTATTATATGTGCCCTCTTATTTACTTACTTTTTTGTTTACTTGAATGTTATGTTTGTCTGTGGACTTAAATTGGTAAAATATGTCTTGTCTTCACCGTGGGATAGTGAGAAACGTAATTTCGATCTCTTTGTATGTCTGGAACATGTGAAGAAATTGACAATAAAGCTGACTTTGACTTTGACTTTGACTTTGAAATAATTTAACCATTTAAACTATCCACCTATTTAACTGTTCAGTCATTCCAACTATATTAAACCTAATCTACCTAGTTCAGTCATTCCAATGCCGTATCCAGGCCTGGCATGACAATATCCCCACATGTAGACTGATTTTTTTTGCCTGTAAAAGGGCTATTTTTTTCTCTTCTTACCCTTCCTCTTCCCCCTCCTCATCCTTCTCTTGCTCCTCCTTGTCCTCTTCCTCTAACTTCACCTCCTTGTCCTTGTTATCCTCTCACTTCTTCACCTTTGCGTCCTCTTCCTCCTCTTCTTCCTCCTACTTCTTCATCTCCACGTCCTATTCTTTGGCCTCATCTAATTCTTACTCTTCTCACTCTTCCTGCTCCCTCCATTGTACCCATTGTACATTACCTGTGGCATATTTATAGTGCTTAGGCTGATTGCAAAGTGAAATAATTATCTAAAACAGTTTTCATATGAGAAAGTGTGCCAGAGAGTTGGCAAAATAGTGAAAATAATAGCCATACATGTGTATAGATTTGCTAGGAGTGTGTTGATCATTTGGAAATTGAGTGTAAAGCATGAGTTGTGTTTACTGTTCCGCAAAGAGTTCTGTGTAGTGAATTGTGCCTACAGTTGTGCAAAGTGTGTGTTATAAAATTGCAAACTGAGTGCAAAGCAGTGTTTGTGCTTTTAGTTTTGCGAACTCAGTGAGTGGTTTTGCTATAAGTATTAATAGTTTTAGAAATTGCGCTATAAGAATCACGGTTGTATTTAAGCATTCAGAAAAAACTGTAATAACTCCACGTGGATATGGAACCTGCTTCCTACATGAAACTTCTTACATGATAACCATTCATCTACTGTATGTACTTGCGCCACAAACCAGCTGATAAGTCATAGTGAAATTTACTTGACTTAGGCTATACAATTAGAAGAAGTCAGCTGATATATGATTGTAGCAAGTTAACAAGGCTGATCATGGCTACCTACGGTGTTGTCTTGCTACAACAGTTGCCCAAGCCAGTAGGTCTTCAAAGTATCATGGTTAAGTTTTCAAACATTTCACTGACTGCTGCTCAGGCTCTCTGTGGCCACCTAGTCTAACTGTAGCCTAAATTGAGGAAGCGTTGCTGGTCTAAAAATAAATAAATAAATAATAATAAAAAAAAAACTGTGATGGAGGATTGAACTCATGTCGACTGCGTGAAAAAGCAATCTGCACGCATTAACCTGTTGTGCCACAGGAGAAACACCAATTTGAGAAATAAAATATAAAAAAAACATCAAACCCATGTTTACCCATGTCAGCAAAATTAACGTCAATAGCCTATAAGCCTAAGAGTTTTGATTCTCCCTGTGCGCAAAGTTTGTGTAAAATATGGACACGTAGACTTCTCCTGCCCATTGCAGTGTGCGTTTCAATGCCTGTGTTTCATGAATTGAATTCTTAAAGGAACACGCCACCCAAAATCAGTAGTAATATATGTTCTTACCTTAACTTTCACGAGTTGAGTCATACCTCTCCCGCGTCGGTATGTGCACTCAAACGCTCTGGCGCGCGGCGCGAATGTCTTAGCATGTTGCTATGCTAGCGGGCTCTGCCGTAGCCGTAGAGGGAGTAAGATGCCATTAATCAAACACATCCACGTTTTCCCTACTTAAATACAGTTGCACAAGTAGTTGATAAAAATGTGTAAGGTCACACAACATAAAACGTGACAATTTTCCAAGCGAATAAACAGGAGAACTACAATGTGTGGCGCAATAGCACTTGGGAGTACTAGGTAGTAATATTAATTAACACCTAATTGTAGATCCTATCCACCACAGAGTTTAGAATCCATGCTTGATCGACCCCTCAGCCTCCCCCTCCCCTCTGAGCGAGAGAGAGGCACACACACTAGAGATGCGCTGATGGGCTATTATTTCAACCATAACTGCATAGCGAAACTTATCATCCATCAGCAAAGTTTTTTGACCAATTTTCAAAACCGCACCCGCCCGCCATCCGCTGGTTGTTTTAATGTATATGGGTGATGCGGCGCTGCTGACGTGAGGCTAGAAAGCTCTTGCCTGTTCTTTCTAGAAAGACTGATCCAATGCAGCAAATATATTAAAAGGCTAAAGTCCTACATTTGCTATGTTGTAGCCTATCCCCAGAATATCAGCAGCAAACTCAGTCTCTGTCTCGCAAAACAGTCTCCAAATAAAACGCACATCAGCCTGTTGCCTATTCTGTGTGCCAATATATCGTCCAAAATACTTGATTGCATTGCATTCTCCACATTTTTAGATACATTTTCATGTACCACATCAGCATTTTTGTTCCGTGAATCTTTTGTAAATTGCTTTACAATAGCGTCGGGCCCTTGTCAGCAGCCTTCGGCTTGCCTCTTGCCACTATTCACTCCTTCGTCTTCAACATTCCCTGCAGAATTCTCAATATTTTTGGCCTCAATGTGTCCAGTTACACAGTCTGTCTGTTCTTAGTCTTGGATTTTGTGAAATAAATGTCTAAATATCACCTGCTTGCTGCAGCTTCGGTCTGCACGTCCTTTTAAAAACAGCATCTTTTTCTCTCTCGAGCATTTAATCTGCTGCCGGCTTGTCTCTCCACGTCGTCCAAAATGCTTGAGTGCATTGCATTCTCCAATTTTTAGCTAAATCTTAATGTACCACATCAGCATTTTTGTTCAGTGAATCTTTTGTAAATTGCTTTACAATTACCGTCGCACCTATAGGCCTATTGCCAGGCTTGCAGCTTCGGTCACGTCCTTTTACAATTTTCTAAAAAACGCAATTTGGCACATAATTTCAACATGCTGCTGGCCTACTAATTAATGCCTATTGTACTTTATTTTTTGCAAAAAGAAAGAAATCCTTGATAAAATAACGAGTCATTCACATTTTACTTTACGCACTGGCATGTCAGGGTGACACTATGACAAGCCTGTTCTGAAGACTCCCATTCATTTTGACTGCATGGGAAGAGAACGTGTCTTTTTCAGACAGACAGCGCAATTAATTTTATACCAGCTGGCCGATCGGACAAACTATGGCGCCTCGATATTAAAGAAGCGCCGACTCCATTCATTCCGAAAGTCCACCGCACAACAGTGCAACGTGCATGTTCACATTTTTAGTAACAACCTCCAAACTTGCTAACCTGACCCTAGCCAGATGAATGTCGTTCCGCTTAGCTCCGCCTAGCTTCACTCACATCCATCTGGGACCTCTTCCATTGAGAGTGATTTCTCCAACCAACTTTATGGTTTAGCCAATCAGGACGCAGGGCGGGAGTTTCATAGATGTGACATAGCGTAGAAGCGACTGTGAGTCTGTTATTAGCGTCACGGGTTGGCTTCGATGTGAGTGGTTGAAGTAGCACGTCAATAGATGACGGACAAGTGGCTTATTCAATCATATGCAAGCATTTTTTGATTAGGCCCAGCCTTCTGAAGCGACACTTCAATGGATCGGTTCCAGATGGATGAGTGGAGCTAGGCGGAGCGAAATTCATCTGGCTATTGCCAGGTTACAAACTTGCTTGCTTGCCTTCTAAGTTTTCCGACTTTTTTTCTTACCTTCTTTTTTCTGCTGTGGATGTTATTAAGCTTGTAGAAGTCATACAAGTCATATCACTCTCTGTCTCTCTTTTAAATGCCTATTCCCTGAAGGCTACAATTACTATGTGTTTGATATATAATATTGAATATATATAAAATAACCCAGGCAGTCTCATCTAGGATAAAGCACAGGTTGAAGTCAACGTCAAGTTGGTTCTATTTACGGAGGTGAATGCGTGTGTGTGTGTAAACATCTTGTAGATGACTCAGAAATGACATCGGAAGACGAAGGAGTGAATAGTGGCAAGAGGCAAGCCGAAGGCTGCTGACAAGGGCCCGACGCTATTGTAAAGCAATTTACAAAAGATTCACGGAACAAAAATGCTGGTACATGAAAATTTAGCTAAAAATGTGGAGAATACAATGCAATCAAGCATTTTGGACGATATATTGGCACACAGAATAGGCAACAGGCCGATGTGCGTTTTATTTGGAGACTGTTTTGCGAGACAGAGACTGAGTTTGCTGCTGATATTCTGGGGATAGGCTACAACATGCCAATGTAGGACTTCAGCCTTTTAATATATTTGCTGCATTGGATCAGTCTTTCTAGAAAGAACAGGCAAGAGCTTTCTAGCCTCACGTAAGCAGCGCCGCATCACCCATATACATTAAAACAACCAGCGGATGGCGGGCGGGTGCGGTTTTGAAAATTGGTCAAAAAACTTGAAAAACTGGTGCTGATGGATGATAAGTTTCGCTATGCAGTTATGGTTGAAATAATAGCCCATCAGCGCATCTCCAGTGTGTGTGCCTCTCTCTCGCTCAGAGGGGAGGGGGAGGCTGGGGTCGATCAAGCATGGATTCTAAACTCTGTGGTGGATAGGATCTACAATTAGGTGTTAATTAATATTACTACCTAGATCGAAGTACTCCAAGTGCTATTGCGCCACACATTGTAGTTCTCCTGTTTATTCGCTTGGAAAATAGTCACGTTTCATGTTGTGTGACCTTACACATTTTTATCAACTACTTGTGCAACTGTATTTAAGTAGGGAAAACGTGGATGTGTTTGATTAATGCCATCTTACTCCCTCTATGGTCAAGGTCAAAGTCAAAGTCAGCTTTATTGTCAATTTCTTCACATGTTCCAGACATACAAAGAGATCGAAATTACGTTTCTCACTATCCCACGGTGAAGACTAGACATATTTTACCAATTTAGGTCCACAGACAAACATAACATTCAAGTAAACAAAAAAGTAAGTAAATAAGTAAATTAGAGGGCACATATAATAATGAAAAAATAAGAGCAGCAAAATTTGGTTGAAATTGTGCATAGACAGTCAATAAAATACTAGTGCAAAGTCAGGCCAATAAAAGGCTTGGGTAGTTCTGTTTGACCTAAGTAAGAAAGAAAGTGGCATAGTGGTGCAAGTTATGTAAGAGCAGCAGAAGTGTTGTGTTTTCAGGACAACAACACCAAGTTGTAAAGTGTACAAGTGTGCAAGTGTGCAAGTGGAGTAGTGCAGGCGGCCATTTTGGGTCCAATGTCCAGGATGTTATGTAGCTGAGGGTGGAGGAGGGAGAGAGTTCAGCATCCTTACAGCTTGGTGTATGAAGCTGTTGGTGAGTCTGGTAGTGCGGGAGTGCAGGCTTCTGTACCTCTTCCCAGAGGGCAGTAGATCAAACAGATTGTGAGCGGGGTGACTTGCATCACTCACAATTTTGGTCGCCTTGCGGGTGAGGTGGGTGGTGTAAATGTCCTTCAGGGAGGGGAGAGAAGCACCAATAATCCTTCCAGCTGTGTTCACTATGCGCTGCAGGGCTTTCCTGTTGTATTCAGTGCAGCTTCCGCCCCACACAGCGATACAGCTACGGCATGTTAGCTACGGCAGAGCCTGCTAGCATAGCAACATGCTAACACATTCGCACCGCGCGCCCTAGCGTTTGAATGCACATACCAACGCGGGAGAGGTATGACTCAACTCGTGAAAGTTAAGGTAAGAACATATATTACTACTGATTTTGGGTGGCGTGGACAAAAGGATACACAATTAGGCAACACATATTTATTTGCTGACATTCATGTGCCTCTACAGACACTTCAGGTAGGGGCGGCCACAACCTAACCGTGAAACGTTTGTAAAACTTAACCATGATAGGCTACTTTAAATGGCTTGGGCAACGGTAGCATGATAACATGGTAGCCAGATAACATCAACAGCTATGTTAACTTGTTACAATGATAATAACATTAGCTGACTTCTTTTAATCGTATACAACTCAAGTCAATTTATGTAAGTGCCATCAGCTGGTTCGTGGCGCAAGCAGGTAGACGTCTGATTATCAAGCAAACAGTTTAATTTATTCGTGGTTCGATACCCACGTAGAGTTAATTTATGCTATTAGGTGGGGTTTTTTTGGGTGGCATATTCATGGTCCAGTGCATGTAGTACTGCATACAATTTTGACTTTTAAACACGTCATGCATATTTGTGTTCATCTCTAGTTTATATCAGAAAGTGACAAATCTGCAAGCGGCCACATCTGTGAAAGACTCGTCATCAATCATGAAACGTCATCAACGCAGCCAGTTAACATGGGAGGCAGTTGCCGTGTAACGGCTCTGGCCATTATCGCGGCAAAGCCCACCGTGCCGCACATAGCCCATTGATTTCCTATGGAGAGCAGAAAGGCGTGGTTTACGCTTCCGCAATGCACCTTGGGAAGGCGGCGCGGCCATTCGAACAGAGGCGGCACGTCAAGAAGTTGGGCTTGGCTGAACTTTATGCAAATGAGAGATGTTAACGTGAGGCGGTTAGCCAATGAAAAGTACATCTTCGGTAAACAAGTTCTGTCCTTTGCTCTAGTGTTCCGGTCCGGAACAATAGCCTGCCAGAAATATTTGTTCCGCCTGATAATCGTGTAGGTTTTATGAAAATATATTAAGCTACATAGTGGCGAAGAAGTTAAGTTTAGAACAAGTTCGCCACTGCATCCTATCAAAAAGACCTTGTTGGCGACTTGAACCAAGACAGAATGTGCTTTGGAGGAACATGTCAGTGATATTTGTGAGTGTTTCAATAAAATATGTTAACAGTAGTAGGCTACCTCCACTTTAGTAGCCTACGTTAGCTGGCATTGTGTAATTACAAAAAATAAAACGTTACACCATACACTTTAGCCTATACACGCCCACAAGCGGCGACGGGAGAGAGGGCTAGGCGTCTGCAAGCGTCTACGCGCCGCAATAATGGACACGAGCCGTAACACCAGACTCAGAGACAGAAAGACTCTCCAAACCTCGTCAGTAGCTTGCTTAGGGCCTGTACACATAAAACGAAGCACCGACAACCTAGTTAACGAACCCGGAGTTTATTACAGAAGACTGTTAAGAACACTTTACAACTGTCTCCCTACCAGCACCACAGTCACGCTATCCGGAGAAATTCTTTGATCACCTCTAGTAACGATTTGACCAAAGAATTTCTCTGGATAGCGTGACTGCGGTAAGTCTTCTGTAATAAACACTGCGTTCGCTAACTAGGTTGTTGGTGTTTCGCTTTATGTGTAGAGACCCTAAGCAAGCTACTGACGAGGTTTTGTGCTGTTTTGAACAATAATACTGGTTAAAAACATGCTATTTGGGAAGCGTTTAGCTTACTGCCCATAGCTACTCCACTGTTCGCGATTTGGGGATATAACATACCAGGCCAAGCTCTGTAGTGGTTGATCAACGAAATTTACTGTCTCCACGGCTTATTTGATGTGTTTTAATACAGAAAATCAGCCTTGTGTCAATTTTCGCTGGAATTACACTTGTGTGTAATGAACATTTATTTATGATACATTATAAAGCTGTTGGGGGAGCTCTGCAGAGAAAAAGCGAGAAAACAGCAAAGAAACTGCCAAAACTGCATAGGGGGGCTTTAAGTATTATGCATTATAGATTATTCCTTTTGTCTAAAAAATAATCATTCAGATATTGTTTTGTACATGGTAAGAATCGAGTTGCTGTCTTTTACTTTAACACAACTGACTGTTTTTGTTTTTCTTTTCAGGCATGATAAATGTGAACAGGCCAACAGCACCAAACATCTGAGCAAGCAGATCCTTGCCATTATTGCTGTTGGTTCCATTATTCTTGTCGGGCAGTATTCCCTATGGCCAACATTACAACCTTCCCATCCAATACCAGTTCACTTCCAGATGCAGGAGGCAAAGGTCATCAGTTGGACAAATTGGTCAGATTCTACCACACTGAAACCCATCAAGACTACTATCATTCTGCTGTGGTATTGGCCCTTTGGCGAATCGAGCAGTGTATCTGGCAATCATTGCAATGATAAATATGGCATTCCCAACTGTCATTTAGTGACCGATCAGTCCTGGTTCCCCAAAGCAGACCTGGTTGTCTTCCACAACCGTGAGTTGGTCAATGGACAGCGTAGGTTACCCCTGAATCTGCCTCGGCCAAAAACCCAGAAATGGGTTTGGCTATCCTTGGAGAGTCCACCACACAATGGAAATATGAGGCCCCTCGCCGGTCACTTCAACTACACCATGTGTTATCGCCGGGACTCAGACATTTACGCACCGTATGGGTGGCTTGTGCCAAGCAAAGCTCCTATTGGCACAACTGTTGATGACTTCATACCAAAGGGCAAAACTGGTCTGGCCTGTTGGATCGTGAGCAACTACCAGGCTAGACATTTGAGGACACAAGTGTACAACAAGCTGAAAAATGTCATCCCGGTGGATGTGTATGGAGGAGCAAGAAATAAGCGTATCTCTGCTGATACTGTCCTACCCACAATATCTCGTTACTATTTCTACCTCTCCTTTGAGAACAGCGTTGCTACAGACTACATCACGGAGAAAGTTTGGTCAAACGCTTTTAAGGGTGGTGCCATACCAGTGGTTTTAGGCCCGCCACGGGAACAATACGAGGCAGTCTTGCCAAAGAACTCCTTCATCCATGTGAATGACTTCAGCACAGTAGAGGAACTGGGCCACTTCATGAAGACACTGGCTGCAGATAAAGAGCGCTACGCCACCTACTTCGCCTGGCGTCTGAACTATACCGTTGGTGGTCTTACAGGATGGGCGGAGAGACTGTGCAATGTCTGCCCAATTCTTAGCAGTTTGCCTACATCAAAGATATATAAGGACTTACATGGCTGGGATTGGCAATGAAAGCTGGAGGAAAAATGTGTAAAAAAAGTGCTACTGGTAGCCTATGCAATCTCACTTGACTTTAAGGCACTTTTAGACATATTGGCACCTTCTGTGTTCTTTTAAAGAGTGTTTGTTCAATAACCGCTCAGGTATACATAGTAGCCAATACTGCTCTTTGAAATAGGGGAAATTGGCACAAATTCAGTCAATTATTACTTTAGTATTATTAGGCTACTATATTGTCCTTGAGATGTCAATTAAAGTTACCCACAAGCCCTTAACCTGGTTAAGACAAATTGAGACATGGCAAACAGATGGCTTTTTAATGACAGCACTTCCAGGGAAGTTGAAAATAATCAAATTGGCTTTTAAAAATCAGGTAAACATTACTAGCTTAGTCTAGCTGCCACTTCACATAGCTCACAAGTTAGCTGGCTAGAGATTTCCCCTCTTCACAATCTATCTTACAGTTTTTTTACGATCGTTTACACACTAAATGAAAAACTTCCACACAATTTGCAAAATTCTACTCCAAGGAGCAAAACACCTTCACAGATTTGCACAGCATTACACACAATGTCTGCTTCACCCTTTTTGCAAAACATTACACACAGTGATTTGTAAAACTCGTGTGTTTGTGTACGTGAGAGAGAAAGAGAGAGAGAGAGAGAGAGATGTCACAGGCTGAATTGGCTCTTCTAGATCCTGAGCCGGTTTCCCCTGTCCTGCTATCTGTCACCCTGCGCTGGGCGTGCGCCACGCCCACTGCACCCACTCCCTGGCTCTCCTGTGAGCTCTGCTGTTGGCACACCTGTGGCTGATGAGTGAATCAGCTACACAGGAAATTTGAGGAAAACAAATTGAGGAGAATTTTACTCTATGCCAGATAACATGTGGTCCATCTCTGAAAAGAGTAAAAGTTATTCTTTTGATAGAGCTGTTTTTCCAGAGTCAATTTCCTTCAATTCAGTAATATTATTTTGTTCTTTTTCGTGATATTTTTTTAAAATATCTTAAAGTGCCCATATTATGCAAAAATCACTTTTTCTGGGATTTGGGATGTTATTGTGTTTCTGGTGCTTCCACATTCATACAAACTTGGAAGAAAAACCATCCATGCTGTTTTGAGTGAGATACAGGTTTCAGAATTGCTCCCGCCTTCAGCCTCTGGGTGAGCTGTTCAAAATCGCCAAGGCTTCACACGTCACAAGCCGAAATATTTGAATATTCCCACCCCCTCAGAGCATACTTACAGTGTTCCACCCACCAGGCACAGCAGTAACTTCTCGGATAGCAGCCATTTTGTTACCGATTTGGAAGCGCTGGTTCAGATTAGAAGACACCGTATCGAAGTACCACGCAAAATGCTCTGTTGTTGGCTGTACAAAAGAGCACAAAACACTTCATCTTGTCCCAGCTGAAGAGGACAGAAGAGCGGCATGGATTGAATTTATTTTTGATGGCAATATCCATGCTACAGTTGGCAAGAAACTGGCAACAATCACTTCGAGACTGACTGTTTCTCAAACTACAGTCAGTACAAGGAGAGTTGGCACATTTGTAGGATACAGTACAAGCAATACAGTACACTTGAACAGATCTAAAAACAAAAGTTTACATTTTGAAATTGAAATGAAGAATCAATAGGAACCAGAATTGATAAGTAGAACTGGAATCAGAATCAATGCTATTTGAATTTTTTATTTTTCATTTGGAAACGATCTTTGGACAAATGATGTCATTGCCTGAATGTGAAGTTCGTCCCGTACATGAATAGAAAATGTTTCGTGATCTTGGAAGGTGGTAAATTGAAATGTGAACAAATTCATGTTTTCAACGTCCATCTGGACAAACTGTCTGGCCAGCACCTCCTCCTGCTCTTCCGCCTCCATGTCCAACACCCGTGGCAGCCAATATTTATTTTTTATCAGCCCACTGTTTTCATCCAACCAGTCTGCTGCCTTTTTTGCCTCTTCGAAGAGCTGAGCAACAAACATTAAAAGACAGTTCAGTCAATTAAATTTTTTTAGTGGAAGGGACATTGCACTACCATGCCATCCTACCATGCTCTCACTTGTTTGATGCCTCTCCTGTGTGCAGCAATGGACACTTGTGTACTGTAGGTCTACAGTATGTGGGGAGGTCAATAGATGATAATGCATAAAACAGTGTTAAAACATCATAGATCGAATGCGTGTCTATGCAAGAGCCTGTGTGTGTGGTGGTGGTGCTGTGTGTGTGTGGAGGGGGGTTCTGTGTTTTAGCGGTCTCATTAATTAAGGATCTGCATTGACCTGATGTTTAATGTGTAATATATAATCCCTTACCCATTTAGTGTTCTGGTAGTCTTTGCTGAGCTCCTGTATCTCACGCAAACGCTCTTCTCTCTAATACAAAGACAGACATTGTTCATAAGAGTCCCAAAGTGAGTTCACATTCATACTTGAGGTTAGTTGAAATACAACATAGACTAAAAATTAAATAGAAAACAACATTGTTAGGGTCATTGTCATCCAGATTGGGTGGTTCAAACATCATAGATCTAATGTGTGTGTCTAAGAGAGTGACTGGATGTGTGGTGGCGGGTGGGTGGGGGTCCTGATTAATGTTTGATGTGCAATATATAACCCCTTACTTCCTCACAACTTGTGTCCTCACATTCTTCATTGAAGTCCTCTAATTCACTGAAACTCTTCTCTCCAAGATTGAGACAAACATTGTTCATAAGAGACGCGAGTTCACATTGACACTTGAGTTGAGACACAACTTAGAATTACAATGAAAAAAAATAGAATAGACAACAACTTTGTTTGGGTTATTGTCATCCAGATTGTATGGTTAGTGAAGAAATAAACACCTGTTCAATGGAGACACAGCTGTCACACTGGACTGTTGGAGCTGCTGTTGGGGCTGTAGGAGCTGCTGACGTTGCTGCTGGTGGCCCTGTTATCACAGTAATGAAAAAATGTAAAAAAACTGAGAATGCTGCAGTTAACATTACTTAAACTGTCGAATTGAGGCAAGACACTTACCAACTATTATCTGCCCATTACCATCCTAAAATGACCAACAAAAAAAAATGTGTAATGTGTACTGTTTGTCATAGCAGTTTTATGCTACTATCTCTGCACAATTCCATATCATAGTACCATAGTGTCCAGCTTCCTTTTTCGTGGCACACTGAAAATTCCACAGTCAACACCAAAATGTTGTTGTGGGAGGCCCTGTTACAAGGAAGGACATGCGCAATGAATAATTTTAGTAATTATGTTGTTTCCTAATTACATATGCACTAATTCTTAACTGTTATCACCTCAATGTCCAGCCCTGTCTGTTCCTGCCAAGGTCCTGGTGCTATCCTCTGTGCAAGAGCCCTGTTAAGAGTCAAAATAGTATTAGAAGGAATCTCTGAAACAATACATAGAATATAATTCAGCGCTTATGCAGCTCTGACAAGTAAATAGAACGTGATTGTCAAGAGTAGTTACTTTAATGTGGGCAAGTCAGGGGAACGTGACTGCCCAGACACTGACTAGTATTTTGATATGGCTTTTGGTAGTCAGGGGAACATGACTGCCATGGTAAATCATCCTATTGTAACCTCAAAATGTGTTGATAAGGCTTGTGCCCAAAGCCTTGTTCTTTCTTGGCATACATCGAGTCCATGAACAAGATTCATCTTTTCAGTGGCTCCATGACCTAAGGGAACACAGTCTTGACAATAAGATGGAAGTTAAAGCTTTTTCCCCCTCTAACATCAAGGTTACTGAAATTTACTACTGGGTTTTACAACCTTTTAGTCAATATTGTTGCTTGACAAACTTTTTAAGGATGCCCGGTCACTTACACAAAGCAGATAATGCCCTCGAGTCCACAGAGGAAATATCAGTGTCTTCTTCGCGTAATCCACCTTAAAGAAGAATGTTTTTTTTTTTTTTTATTGTGAATCATTTCATTTCTATCCGTATTCAAGCTACATGTATGCCTGCATACTTACAGGAAGACTATACAGAGGGTCACAATCCATGGGTGGGAGCCATGTTGGGGGCGTGTGAAGGTCCATGATGAAAACATCTTTCCCCTACAGAAAAATACAGCTCTGTTGTTGTGTCTGTTACAGTAGACACTACTGGCAAAGTTATCATTCAAAACATGCATGCAGACATACATGAAGTTGGACCATCTCCTGAACCAACCTCAAACAAGCATTCCCCACCTGTAAGACAATACATTCCTCTTAAACCTTTCTGGTAAAAAATAATGTGTCAAACCACAAAGAGACAAAAAGTATCTCACAGAAAATCCGACCGTACGTGTGGTAGACAAAGTCTTACCATTATTTATAGGACTAAAACAAGGTATTCATGATGGATTACATAACACCTTGTCTTTCCATAACCACATATTTTACCCACCACAGAGTCCATCTCCCTGTTTGTCCCCAAGGTCAGTAAATTCTCCCTAGTTAGACATGTTGGACCAGCTTTAACAATGAGCTCATTTGCTGGCCCACTGTCATTCAGTACGTAGTTGAACTGTTAGGAAGACACAACAAAGTGGCACTGGTAAAAATGCTTCAATTTAGCAATCAACCCCGAGAAAATGAACAGACAATATGGCAAGTCTTGTTCAGAAAAGTTTAGTCTTTAACTTATACCAGCTTTTCCTGAAGGGGATGAACTCCATTAGGTCCCCACGAACTTCTGCAGGGCCTGATATTAACAATGACAGTCAGTGCTGCACAGTCCTGCCCACAGTGAGTTGAAGCGCCTGCATTCAACAGACAAGGTTCACTTTGCGGTGACACTTCAATTTCAGGTGGCTGTAGACCTTCCGGAGGACTTTGCTGTGATGTTCTTGCGCTTGGTTCTGCTGGCACATCACCATTGCTGTCTGGCAATGTTTGTGCACCTTAAGATTAGGTAAGAAGGACAAAACAGAAAACAACAATATGCGATTTGTCAAAAGACTTTGTACAGGAAATTATAGTTCATGTGGAAGATGTAAAGTTTGATGTTAACCTAGTAGCACTTGGCCCAAGTCTGACAGGGTGACACTGTTCAGGTCTTGAACCTGAAGACCCCTTCTCAGCTGGCGTTTAAGCAATGTGTCGTTTTGCTGGTTGTTCCTGTGCTCTATGATGTTCCGCATCAGGAAGATGTGAGCAGATGGTCCCATGTTGTTTAGAAAGTAATTGTTCTTCCTCAAACAAGCGAACAGTTGCTCAGCCACCTGACTGTTCAGAGTTGCCTGCAGTTCAGGAGCAATGAAGAACTGCTGAACAGAAGGCCCGTATACTCTATAGAGTGAACTTCTAATGGGTGAGTTACAGGCTGCTTTTTTTTAATGGAGTAGGCATATGTGAGGTGCACTTTCTGTGACCTTTTTGTGAACGGCTATCTTACCGCTGCGCCACACTGTTAGGCTAGATTAAGCAATTGTGTGGTTATTGTGTAGGCCCACAAATTCACGTTCATTTGTGATTTATAATTGGCACATCTGGAAGAGTGGCGTACGCACGGTTTTTTGTGCGTAGTACGTTCATTTTATCTGAATTACACACGTACGATAATTTCAGAAATTCCACAAATTTGATACTGTAATGTCAATTTGCAACGTTCTGTGTAACCTACATGTATGTAGAACTAGGCCTACTGCCGACATCGAGCAATATGCCGTTTCAATTTGTAATGGCACTCGACCGTAATACAGCCATCCGTGCGCGTAGCTGGAAAAATGCTTAATGCCAAGGACCGGTCCAACACAAGAAAGTGAACCTCAGCAGTGATCATCAACACGGGTGTACTGCAGGGCTGTGTTCTGAGTCCTTGTTTGTAGTCGCCACGTAGAACATGTAGTGTGAGTAAGACAGGTGCCAAGAACAGGTATAAATATAATACCAACCATGTTTGTGAGTGTGCCATACGTGCCAAGAACAACAAAACAGGCAAAGGGAGTGTGTACGCACTAAAATACAATACCAACCAGTGATGTACTTACTGCAATGTCAACCTGTGATGTAGTGTTTTGCACGACCCTGAAATATTGATGCAGTGCTTGTGGGTGTGGCATACGTGCCAAGAACAGTTTAAAAACACAGGTTAGTAAGTGTGCATACTGCAATATCAACCAGTGTGTGAGTAACACAAACAGCAGAGTAAACTTGATGTGTACGTATGACATGTGCAAAGAACAGTTCAAAACGACTGACAAAGTGAGTGTGTACGCACTAAAATACAACACCAATCAGTGATGCAGTGCTTGTGGGTGTGGCATACGTGCCAAGAACAGTTTAAAAACACAGGCTAGTAAGTGTGCACTTACTGCAATGTCAACCTGTGATGTAGTGTTTTGCACAACCCTGAAATATTGATGCAGTGCTTGTGGGTATGACATTTGCAAAGAACAGTTCAAAACGACTGGCAAAGTGAGTGTGTACGCACTAAAATACAACACCAATCAGTGATGCAGTGCTTGTGGGTGTGGCATACGTGCCAAGAACAGTTTAAAAACACAGGCTACAAAGACAACGAAATGCAGTTTGTGTCTAACCAGAACGGCAAAAAAGTGCAATGTAATACACAAAGTTTAGACAGGTGGTGCATAGGCAAACAAGAAATATACCACAGTGTAGACAGTAGTAAGCAGTTGGTTTACAGAAGGTGGTTTAGAGTAATATAAATTAGATATAAATATGTGCAGTGTATTAGCAGTTATCTTATAAGAACAGAATAAATATGGCTATGTAATATGAACAATTTATGAACGTGTACAGATATGTGCAATGTAGGCGCAGTAACAATAGTATTAAGAATAATATAAATATATGTAGTGTATTAACAGAATATGTTACAGAAAAATAGAATAAATATGGATATTCAGTATGAACCATATAGACAGATATGTACAGCTATGTGCAGTGTGGCAACAGTACTATTGTAGTGCAGAAACAGTAACATTATAAGTAGTAAGAATAAGTGTATTCTGCAGAATGGATAGTATGAAGAGCAGTAGAATATGTAAGTTTAATTAATACAAGTGTAAAAATACAACACCAATCAGTGATGCAGTGCTTGTGGGTGTGGCATACGTGTCACAAAAGAAACATGACTAAAGTGAGAGAAAATGATGCACTACTGACACTATAACCAGTAATGTGGTTTGTGAGTTTAGTGATATACCATACAACAACTTATGTGTTGCGTGAGTAAGGCATGTGCCTGTACTGCCCTAAAGAATTAACAAATGTTGCAGTGTGTGGGTAAGCCTGACCATGACAGAGGCATGTGCCAAGGTAAAACAAACAGCAGAGTAAACTTGATGCACTGACTAGTGCCACCATCATGTTTTTAACAATACCAGTGGTATTAAATTGCACCTAGATTGTTGTGTGTACATATTGTGAATGTGGATCATACAGTGAATGTGGATCATACAGTGTGTTTTTTTAATGTTAAAAGTTGCACTTGTTGAATAAACTACTTTGAGAGGTGGATAAGAGGTGGATAAACTCTACTTCTGAAATGTCTGAGGTGGATGAACTGCGTTTAGCCTCCACTACATCACTACCTAAAGTTAGCAAATCTACTTGAATACTGTTACCTACATCTTCACCAACGACAGCCGTTTTTTCTCTCTCTCTATTTATCATATCGAGCGCTTGAGCATACTGTAGCGCTCATCTTGCCTCCGAGCACTACGGTGCACCAACATCAACTATTAGGGTTAGAGTTAGAAAATCTACTTGAATAGCACTACTGTATCCTCTTCCATCAAACCAGACAATACAAACAACATTATTTAGACAGCCTTATTAACAATATTTATTATTAATTATGACCGCCGCGCAGCGAAGCGGCGGTCATATAGGTTTAGTCAGATTTATTTTTTTTTTTTATTTTTTTTTTTTTTTTTCTTTTTCGCATGCCCAAATTTCCGTCAATGAGTCCCGGGACACTGAAAGACCGGGGTACACGAAACTTGGTGGGCATGTAACCCCACATGGATAGCATGGAACCATCGTTTTTCATTTTGATCTGTAGCCCCCCCGCTGGACTGGACCTCCCGAAAGGAGGGTAGGGCAGACACAGTTTTCTGTGAATATCTCGAAAACCGTAGGGTTTAGGAGGACCATTTTTTTTTTGTATGTTGATCTCAAGGGGCCATGTCAACCCATTCCATAACCACTCATTTCATGTATAGCGCCACCTAGTTAAACACAAAAAAGTAAAAATGAGGTGGTGTAATTGAAGGTATCTGTGACCTAACATAGTCAAAACTGCACGAAATTGGAAGTGTAGGATCATTATGATACCCTCTGTATGCACGCCAAGTTTCGTGGAATTCCGTTCATGGGGGGCCACACAATAAATTAATTTATGTTACTATACACCAACTGGCCTGTAGGTGGCCGGAGACAGTTTTCTGTGAATATCTCGAGAACTGTAGGGCCTAGGAGGTCCACCTTTTTTATGTATGTTGGTCTTAAGGGGGCATGTCAACCCATCCCATTACCACTTATTTCATGTATAGCGCCACCTAGTTAAAAATTAAAAAGCAAAAAATTAGGTGTTTTCATCTCAATATCTCTGGCTGACAAGGTCAAAACTGCACGAAATTAAAAGTGTAGGATCATTATGACACCCTCTGAATGCATGCCAAGTTTTGTGTACTTTCGTTCATGGGGGGCCTTACAATAAAATAATTTATGTGTACATTTAGTGACGTACACCAACAAGGATTCCCGGGACACTGAAAGACCGGGGTACACAAAACTTGGTGGGCATGTACCCCCACATGGATAGCATGGAACCGTCATTTTTCGTTTTCATCTGCAGCCCCCCCGCTGGACTGGACCCCCCGAAAGGAGGGTAGGGCAGACACAGTTCTCTGTGAATCTTTTATGGTATGTTGGTCTCAAGGGCCCACATCAACCTGGCTCATTATCACTCATTTGTGATTTGCCCCCCCCCCCCCCCCGGTAAAAAATGAAAATCAGTAGGATTAAAAGAAAGCCAAAATAAATATTCATCATCATCATCATGGCTGCATTTTCAGTATTGGCGAGAAGTAGTCGTTTGTCCACTAGATGGCGCATCGTTGCAGTGAGACGTAATTTTGTTGGAAGTTAAAAGTGGGTTGGAAAAAACAATGGACTCTTCATACAAGGACTGTAATTTACCGCAGCGAACATCTAATAAGGATAGGACGATGTTCACATGAAGTGTAATTCCCATTTCTTCTTGAAGCCGAAATACATCTGAGGATGTTTATCGGACATGCTTGGTTTTTACTGCAGGTACGTTAATCTTGTAATATCAATAAGGACCTAGGTAATGTTACCGTTAGCGTTGGTTGAGTGATGGAGGCATTTGATTTATTGCATTTGTAGAAAACTATACATGCGGTTATACCAAGCAAATGTATAGCAGCACTGTTTGTATCTTTCGACTGTCATTTATTGCACGTGCTACAAAATCATTCTGTGCAATGGAAGATTTACCAACGTTACACCGGTCTGATACAGTTTTGCCTATACATGTGTGAGACTGAGACGCCTGTTTATTTTGTTTTAAGTGCGTGCAGGGTGTGAGAGGGGAATCGATGTGCTTTGATTACAGCTTGGTAGTTGTAGTCTGTGAAATTAAAAAGCACGTGTGTGTGAAGTATCCAAACAATGACACCTTGATTTCATTATGGCTGCTTTAGCAAAACACCTTAAGCTACTGTGTAGTGGGTCCCATTTAGAAGTGGCTACTTCATTCGCGCTTTCCTTGACTCATGGAGCTGCGTGAATGTTATTACAACTTTTCGCCACGATATGACAGTTTAAGTCCGCTTGATACTGTAAGGCGTAAGCCATTGGTTTCCAAAGGAGATTTTATTTGTGTCGCCAGCATAGCCTATTGACAATTTATGTTGTAAATAGGCCTACCTTATAATCCTACCTGTAGCTTAGGGAAGCTTTCTATTAGGATCTAGTTTGTTAGTTACCGTTTTGTCATAACTCCCTGATGCATTTTTGCATTTAGAATAGCCAGAGCGTGTATATCTCAATCGGAAAATTAAATAATATCGGGTGCCTATGGACTAGGCTGGGTGAACCCAGCCTGATCTACCCGCTATTTATTTTTTGATTTCTTAAAAGATTGAGCTTGGTCTGATGAAAGCCAGACTAGTCATGGACCTCAGTTAAACAATGCAAGGGAACATGAATCAGCCTATATTTGCACTAACAATAACGGACAAAAGCTCTTCAACTTTGGCCCGTTAAAATGTGTATGAACAGTCTAGCGACGCATTTCATCAAGGCCCATTTGGACATGTCAGTTATTTGCACCACTGGTTAGATGTAAAACAGCATTTCGTTTCAGACTAGGCTACTGTTACTTAATTTGTGCATTAACAATAACGTTTCAGACTACTGTTACTTAATTTGTGCATTGACAATAAAGTATTACATGAACTAAAGATGACTAAAACCTTATGTAGAAGAAGAAACATTCACAAAAAATCCATCCATCCAAAAATGACCTTTGTTTTTGATAGCTGTTGAAAACGGCATGGAACTGACAGAGATGTTTTTGTTTAAAAATACATTAAAAAAAAATAAATAAATAAATAAACAACATTATGCTGATACCTTTTGCTTTTCCCAAATACAATGTAGCCTACAGGTGTAAGTGACCTTTCATCAATCCAGTTGCAATGGATGAACTGTGATGAACTGCCCTACTTGTGATTGTTTAGAGATTTTAAAGGTTTTATAACAATTCTGCATCTTCTTTGGCTATTCTACAATCTATTCACCTTTTCAGCACCAGTAGGGTACTTTCTGTGCAGCCGCACACACACACTCAGACATGCCAAACAAGCATACACAAAAGTTTCAAGAGTGGGGGATGGAGTAAAATATGGAGACAAACTGAAGTGTGATTTATTTTCGCGGAACGGATGTACAGGACTGAGCGGCGGTCATATTTTGTACCGCTATGCGGTACATCTAGTTATGACCGCCGCGCAGCGAAGCGGCGGTCATATAGGTTTAGTCAGATTTTTTTTTTTTTTTTCTTTTTTTTTTCTTTTTCGCATGCCCAAATTTCCGTCAATGATTCCCGGGACACTGAAAGACCGGGGTACACGAAACTTGGTGGACATGTAACCCCACATGGATAGCATGGAACCATCGTTTTTTGTTTTGATTTGTAGCCCCCCCGCTGAATTGGACCCCCCGAAAGGAGGGTAGGGCAGACACAGTTTTCTGTGAATATCTCGAAAACCGTAGGGTTTAGGAGGACCATTTTTTTTTGTATGTTGATCTCAAGGGGCCATGTCAACCCATTCCATAACCACTCATTTCATGTATAGCGCCACCTAGTTAAACACAAAAAAGTAAAAATGAGGTGGTGTAATTGAAGGTATCTGTGACCTAACATAGTCAAAACTGCACGAAATTGGAAGTGTAGGATCATTATGATACCCTCTGTATGCACGCCAAGTTTTGTGGAATTCCGTTCATGGGGGGCCACACAATAAATTAATTTATGTTACTATACACCAACTGGCCTGTAGGTGGCCGGAGACAGTTTTCTGTGAATATCTCGAGAACCGTAGGGCCTAGGAGGTCCACCTTTTTTTTGTATGTTGGTCTTAAGGGGGCATGTCAACCCATCCCATTACCACTTATTTCATGTATAGCGCCACCTAGTTAAAAATTAAAAAGCAAAAAATTAGGTGTTTTCATCTCAATATCTCTGGCTGACAAGGTCAAAACTGCACGAAATTAAAAGTGTAGGATCATTATGACACCCTCTGAATGCATGCCAAGCTTTGTGTACTTTCGTTCATGGGGGGCCTTAGAATAAAATAATTTATGTGTACATTTAGTGACGTACACCAACAAGGATTCCCGGGACACTGAAAGACCGGGGTACACAAAACTTGGTGGGCATGTACCCCCACATGGATAGCATGGAACCGTCATTTTTCGTTTTCATCTGCAGCCCCCCCGCTGGACTGGACCCCCCGAAAGGAGGGTAGGGCAGACACAGTTCTCTGTGAATCTTTTATGGTATGTTGGTCTCAAGGGCCCACATCAACCTGGCTCATAATCACTCATTTGTGATTTGCCCCCCCCCCGGTAAAAAATGAAAATCAGTAGGATTAAAAGAAAGCCAAAATAAATATTCATCATCATCATCATGGCTGCATTTTCAGTATTGGCGAGAAGTAGTCGTTTGTCCACTAGATGGCGCATCGTTGCAGTGAGACGTAATTTTGTTGGAAGTTAAAAGTGGGTTGGGAAAAAACAATGGACGCTTCATACAAGGACTGTAATTTACCGCAGCGAACATCTAATAAGGATAGGACGATGTTCACATGAAGTGTAATTCCCATTTCTTCTTGAAGCCGAAATAAATCTGAGGATGTTTATCGGACATGATTGGTTTTTACTGCAGGTACGTTAATCTTGTAATATCAATAAGGACCTAGGTAATGTTACCGTTAGCGTTGGTTGAGTGATGGAGGCATTTGATTTATTGCATTTGTAGAAAACTATAAATGCGGTTATACCAAGCAAATGTATAGCAGCACTGTTTGTATCTTTCGACTGTCATTTATTGCACGTGCTACAAAATCATTCTGTGCAATGGAAGATTTACCAACGTTACACCGGTCTGATACAGTTTTGCCTATACATGCGTGAGACTGAGACGCCTGTTTATTTTGTTTTAAGTGCGTGCAGGGTGTGAGAGGGGAATCGATGTGCTTTGATTACAGCTTGGTAGTTGTAGTCTGTGAAATTAAAAAGCACGTGTGTGTGTGAAGTATCCAAACAATGACACCTTCATTTCATTATGGCTGCTTTAGCAAAACACCTTAAGCTACTGTGTAGTGGGTCCCATTTAGAAGTGGCTACTTCATTCGCGCTTTCCTTGACTCATGGAGCTGCGTGAATGTTATTACAACTTTTCGCCACGATATGACAGTCCGCTTGATACTGTAAGGCGTAAGCCATTGGTTTCCAAAGGAGATTTTATTTGTGTCGCCAGCATAGCCTATTGACAATTTATGTTGTCAATAGGCCTACCTTATAATCCTACCTGTAGCTTTGGGAAGCTAACAGCTTTCTATTAGGATCTAGTTTGTTAGTTACCGTTTTGTCATAACTCCCTGATGCATTTTTGCATTTAGAATAGCCAGAGCGTGTATATCTCAATCGGAAAATTAAACAATATCGGGTGCCTATGGACTAGGCAGGGTGAACCCAGCCTGATCTGCCCGCTATTTATTTTTTGATTTCTTAAAAGATTGAGCTTGGTCTGATGAAAGCCAGACTAGCCATGGACCTCAGTTACACAATGCAAGGGAACATGAATCAGCCTATATTTGCACGAACAATAACGGACAAAAGCTCTTCAACTTTGGCCCGTTAAAATGTGTATGAACAGTCTAGCGACGCATTTCATCAAGGCCCATTTGGACATGTCAGTTATTTGCACCACTGGTTAGATGTAAAACAGCATTTCGTTTCAGACTACTGTTACTTAATTTGTGCATTAACAATAACGTTTCAGACTACTGTTACTTAATTTGTGCATTGACAATAAAGTATTACATGAACTAAAGATGACTAAAATCTTATGTAGAAGAAGAAATATTCACAAAAAATCCATCCATCCAAAAATGACCTTTGTTTTTGATAGCTGTTGAAAACGGCATGGAACTGACAGAGATGTTTTTGTTTATAAATACATAAAAAATAAATAAATAACATTATGGTGATACCTTTTGCTTTTCCCAAATACAATGTAGCCTACAGGTGTAAGTGACCTTTCATCAATCCAGTTGCAATGGATGAACTGTGATGAACTGCCCTACTTGTGATTGTTTAGAGATTTTAAAGGTTTTATAACAATGCTACATCTTCTTTGGCTATTCTACAATCTATTCACCTTTTCAGCACCAGTAGGCTACTTTCTGTGCAGCCGCACACACACACTCAGGCATGCCAAACAAGCATACACAAAAGTTTCAAGAGTGGGGGATGGAGTAAAAGATGGAGACAAATTGAAGTGTGATTTATTTTCGCGGAATGGATGTACAGGACTGAGCGGCGGTCATATTTTGTACCGCTATGCGGTACATCTAGTTTATTTATTTACTATTACGAAAAACGAAATGAGGTCTTCACGGTCAACAAACTATGCTACACTACGCTCTAAGCCTATGCTTAATCGAAGTTTTTTCATCACCATAAAATAATCAACAGATAAGATTCATGTGAACTCAACAACTATCACCACCACATATGTAGTACTATTTCCATTTCGGGCACTTAACCTATCTTGCTGCGTCAATTCAGTGACAAGCCCCAAGTGGCAGTCTCCTCTTCCTCCATCAATTTACCTCAGACTGACAGCAACGCATAACGTTAACGGAAATCTCTAGTGCCACAATCAGCGCCACAATTAACGCTTCAACATCGGAAAGTGAGTGCACATTCACTTGCCCTCTCTCATTGGGGGCCAAGCAGCGAAGCTGCGAAGGCACCCATTGTGTTTCTATCTTTTCTTATTATTGGGGGCCAAGCAGCAAAAATCCCTGGGCCGAACTAAGTTCAATGACCCCTATTACGTCACTTTCCGCCATATTGGACCTCCGCCATATTGGATTTAGTCCAAACTCTACGAAAAGTTTCAGCGGTCAGAAATTTCATCCGATTTTCACGGAACTTGGCGGAGATGATCTTCTGCTCGGGCCGCACAAAAGATACTTGTCAGATTTTTCAATTTCATTTTTGTTTGCCCGTGACAGCCAATCAAATATGCCGATGAAGCCGCCAAACAGGAAGTGGACTAACATCTCCGTGGTACCTTGAGTTAACATAACAAAACTCGATACCGTTAGTCAGGACACTGTCCCAATCACTCACAGCAATTTTTATGCATATACATTGAACAGTCTAGCGCCACCACCAGTTCAATGCTGGACATGCGTTCATGCGCGTGATCCTTGACTCTTTTGTCTGATTTTCACAATTGAGGTAGCATCTGAATCCTTGGACCATCCCGAGTTCATCAACTCCTATCCAGTCACTTTCCGCCATATTGGACCTCCACCATATTGGATTTAGTCCAAACTCTACGAAAAGTTTCAGTGGTTACAAATTTCATCCGATTTTCACGGAACTTGGCGGAGATGATCTTCTGCCCGAGCCGCACAAACGACACTTGCCAGATTTTTCAATTTCAAGTTTAGTTGCCCGTGATCAATCACACATGGCTATGATGCCACCTAACAGGAAGTGGGCTAACATCTCAGCTACGCTTTAATGTATGAAGTCCAAACTTGGTACAGGGATTTGGTATCTGATTGTGAGGACGCACTAGGAAATTGGCATCATTTGGCCTCTATAGGGGGCGCTGCAATACAGGAAGTGAGCATGTATCTCAGCAACGCTTTGATGTACAAACTCCAAACTTGGTATAAGGACCTGTTACCATATTGTGATGACGCACAAGGAAATTGGCATCATTTGGCCTCTATAGGGGGCGCTGCAATACAGGAAGTGAACTCGTATCTCAGCAACGCTTTGATGTATGAAGTCCAAACTTGGTATAGAGACTTGGTACCTGATTGTGGGGACGCACTAGGAAAATTGGCATTATTTGGCCTCTACAGGGGGCGCTGCAATACAGGAAGTGAGCTTGTATCTCAGCAACACTTTGATGTATGAAGTCCAGACTTGGTATAGGGACTTGGTATCTGATTGTGAGGACATGCAAGGAAAGTGGTCTCATTTGGCCTCTAGGGGTGCTGTAATACACAAATTGAGCTCACATCTCAGCAACTCTTTGGTGTATGAAGTCCAGGGACATGGTAGCTGATTGTGAGAACGCACAAGGACATTGGTGTAATTTTCGCCTCTAGGGGCACTATAACAAAGTAAACTAGAATGTAATGCCAGAGGAATTACAATAGTGGATGGAACGCTGCTAAAGTTGGTGGGGAAATTCCTGGAAAAAAAACATTAAATCACTTAATCTTTGAGTTCATACAAACCCTCGTACCAAAAGACCTTGTGTGTCAAGGCATTCTTGAGATATAACACTCAAGTTGTTTTTCACCTTGACATTTGACCTCCAACATCAATTCACTTCATCTTTGAATCCATACAAATACTCATACCAAATTTCAGGCATGTAAGGCATTCTTGAGATATCGCACTCAGAGTGTTCATTGACTTGACCTTTGACCTTTGACCGCCAACATCAACTCACTTCATCTTTGAGTCCATACAAACACTTGTACCAAATTTGAAGCACATGCGTCAAACCGTTCTGGAGATATAATGCGCAAAGCATGAGATATGGCTGTGACTTATTTTGACACACGGGAAACACTTAAACAGGATGTGTAGTTTTAGGGAGCACCAGATTGTATGCATTAGAAGCTGAGACAGTTGATTTCACAGGTGACACCTGTGTCAGTGTTCTAATTAGCCCGGGAACTACTCTGGGAGCTTAACAAGTGCAGCTGCCTTTAGGCCATTATGACATCACAGCCTTTGAAGTCTAAGGGGGGAAAATGAGCTTTTTAACATTTTTAATCCCCTATTTCTCAAAAAGTATAGACCCTTTCAACAAGGTAAACAAAAACAATGCTTGAACATTCTATTTGGGCCCCAATCTACTTCCTCTGCATTGAGATAACATATGGAATGTTAAAAAGGAAGTCTTGTGGGGCCAACTATGATGCTGATAATGGAACTCTCTTGAAAGGGTCCATAAACTTTTTTAAAAATCTGAAAAAATAACTCTCTTGCCCCACTCCAGACCTTCACAACGGTTATTTCAACAAGTTTGTACGTTAAGCGGTTAGAGTCGCATTAATTCTTGAAAAGGTAAAAAGAAAAGGTTATAATAATAACTAGAAAAGCATTTCCTGAAGGAAATACAGTGCATGAAAATGCAAAAAATATGATGTAAAATATCATACAGAGTAAAAACAAACTATATTGGTTGCTAGGTAGATGAGGTTTAATATAGTTGGAATGACTGAGCAGTTAAATAGGTGGATAGTTTATATAGTTAAATTATTTGCTTGGTAGATAAGGTTTAATATAGTTGGAATGATTGAACGGTTAAATAGGTGGATAATTTAAATGGTTAAATTATTTAGGTAGATAATTGACGATAACTGACAGTTGGAATGGCTCTAATGTTTGCTAGCAGTTATGCTAACTATGTTATCAAAGATAATAATGTTAACCAAGTTACTTAACTTAGTTAACTTAGCTAATGTTTTCATTTTTAGTAATTATGCTAACTAGCACTATGTTAACCATGTGACTTAGCTAACCTAGCTAATCATTTTTAGTAGGTATGCTAACTATGCTAATTAACATGCTAACATGTTAAGTATGCTTACCATGTGACTTAGCTAACTTAGCTAATCATTTTTAGTAGGTATGCTAACAATTCTAACTATCATGCTAACATGCTAACTATGTTAACCATGTTACTTAGCTAATCATTTTTAGCAGTTTTGTTAAAAATGCTAACTAGCATGCTAACTATGCTAACCATGTGGCTTAGCTAACTTAGCTAATCATTTTTAGCAGCTTTGCTAACTATGCTAACTAACATGTTAACTATGCTAACCATGTTACTTAGCTAACTTAGCTAATTATTTTTAGCAACTTTGCTAACAATGTTAGCAATGTTAACATGCTAACTATGCTAACCATGCTAACTAGCTACAGTGGGTAAGAGTCATAGTTGATGACAAGTAACAGTTACAATGGCTGAACAGTTAAAAAGTTCAGTAGTTTAAAGGGTTAAATTGTTTAACAGTGAAATATTGTAGTGAGGACTTTTATTTTGAAACATTTTTTGGCAGAGGAAGCAGTTGAACAGGATGTGTAGTCTTAATAGGGCCAGTTTGTATGCTTAAAGCCTGAGACTGGCAGTTGGTCCAGGTGGCCTGAACACCTGCCATAGGATTCTAATTGCTGTGATGTCATAAAGGGCAATGTTAAGTCAATGGGGAAATTTTGATCGTTTTTAATTAATAGTTTAAAAAGTATAAAAGTTACAAAGATGAAAAATACAAAGCCCACATGTCCTAATTAAGACCTACGCATCAATGTTTGAATGAAGTTTCTACGTTAAACGGTTGAAGCTGCATTAAATGCGTTAGAAGAAGAAGAATAAGAAGAACTAGAAAAGCATTTCCTGAAGGAAATACAGTGCATGAAAATGCAAAAAATATGATGTCAAATATCATACAGAGTAAAAACAAACTATATTGGTTGCTAGGTAGATGAGGTTTAATATAGTTGGCATGACTGAACAGTTAAATAGGTGGATAGTTTATATAGGTAAATGATTTACTTGGTAGATAAGGTTTAATATAGTTGGAATGATTGAACGGTTAAATAAGTGGATAGTTTAAATGGTTAAATTATTTAGGTAGATAGTTGACGATAACTGACACTTGGAATGGCTCTAATGTTTGCTAGCAGTTATGCTACCTATGTTAACAAAGATAATAATGTTAACCAAGTTACTATGCTAACTAGCATGCTAACAATGTTAAAATGCTAACTATGCTAACCATGTGACTTAGCTAACTTATCTAATTATTTTTAGCAGTTATGCTAACTAGCATGCTAATTATGCTAACCATGTTACTTAGCTGACTTAGCTAATCATTTTCAGCAGTTTTGCTAAAAATGCTAACTAGCATGCTAGCATGCTAACTATGCTAACCATGTGACTTAGCTAACTTAGCTAATCATTTTAAGCAGTTTTGCTAAAAATGCTAGCTAACATGCTAGCATGCTAACTATGCTAACCATATGACTTAGCTAACTTAGCTAACTAGCTACAGTGGGTAGGAGTCATAGTTGATGACAAGTAACAGTTACAATGGCTGAACAGTTAAAAAGTTCAGTAGTTTAAAGGGTTGAATTGTTTAACAGTGAAATATTGTAGTGAGGACTTTTATTTTGAAACAGTTTTTGGCAGAGGAAGCAGTTGAACAGGATGTGTAGTCTTAATAGGGCCAGTTTGTATGCTTAAAGCCTTAGACTGGCAGTTGGTCCAGGTGGCCCGAACACCTGCCATAGGATTCTAATTGCTGTGATGTCATAAAGGCCCAATGTTAAGTCAATGGGGAAATTTTGAGTAGTTTTTAATTAATAGTTTAAAAAGTATAAAAGTTATAAAGTTGAAAAATACATAGCCCCTATGTCACAAGTAAGACCTACGTAACAAAGTTTGAATGAAGTTTCTACGTTAAACGGTTGAAGCTGCATTAAACGCGTTAGAAGAAGAAGTATAAATAGAAAAGCATTTCCTGAAGGAAATACAGTGCATGAAAATGCAAAAATATAACGTAAAAAAATCATACAGAGTAAAAACAAACTATATTGGTTGCTAAGTAGATGAGGTTTAATATAGTTGGAATGACTGAACAGTTAAATAGGTGGATAGTTTAAATGGTTAAATTATTTGGGTAGATAGTTGACGATAACTGACAGTTGGAATGGCTCTAATGTTTGCTAGCAGTTATGCTAACTATGTTAACAAAGATAATAATGTTAACCAAGTTACTATGCTAACTAGCATGCTAACACACTAGCATGCTAACTATGCTAACCACGTTACTTTACTAACTTAGCTAATCATTTTTAGCAGTTTTGCTAAAAATGCTAACTAGCATGTTAACATGCTAGCATGCTAACTATGTTAACCATGTTACTTAGCTAACTTAGCTAATCATTTTTAGCAGTTTTGCTAAAAATGCTAACTAGCATGCTAACATGCTAGCATGCTAACTATGCTAACCATGTGACTTAGCTAACTTAGCTAATCGTTTTTAGCAGTTTTGCCAAAAATGCTAACTAGCATGCTAACATGCTAGCATGCTAACTATGCTAACCATGTGACTTAGCTAACTTAGCTAATCATTTTAAGCAGTTTTGCTAAAAATGCTAACATGCTAGCATGCTAACTATGTTAACCATGTGACTTAGCTAACTTAGCTAACTAGCTACAGTAGGTAGGAGTCATAGTTGATGACAAGTAACAGTTACAATGGCTAAAAAGTTCAGTAGTTTAAAGGGTTAAATTGTTTAACAGTAAAATATTATAGTGAGGACTTTTATTTTGAAACAGTTTTTGGCAGAGGAAGCAGTTGAACAGGATGTGTAGTCTTAATAGGGCCAGTTTGTATGCTTAAAGGCCGTGTTGCAGGGTTAATTTTTCAACGAATTTGTGCAATTTGCTTGTTGGAAATAAACATTTAAACTGTTATCCATTGTATTTTATGTTGTTGGGTATCACAAAACGGAATATAATACGAAAAAGTAGTACTATTTTATAGCGGTTTGCAACGATTCTCCTTTCCCCCACAATGCATTGCATTACGTCACCTTGGGGAGAGAATAGACCAAAGCCCGGCTTGAGAGCAGTGAGAGTGACTAGAGACAGTTGTAGACAAGAGTATTCAGAGAGCGCAAATTATAGATAAATACGTATATATAGATAGACTAGATATATAGATAGACAGACAGATAGATAGATAGATATACAGATAGATAGATAGATATACAGATAGATAGATAGACAGATATATATAGATCGATAGATAGATAGATAGGTTAGTATAGTGTTACATCCCGGTCTAGGGCTTGTGGGATATAACAAAAAACGGGCAGACACAAAACTTAAGAAAATGGTGTATTTATTAATACAAAAAAAACCAGTATGGAAAAATGTCTAAATTAAGAAAAACACGGCCTACAAAGTAGGCCTCGGCGGCCAGGCGCTCACTCCTGGTCTCTCACCCCAGGGAGTGAGAGAGATGACGGCAAGCTGCTCGGGCAAGGCCCGAGGCTGGCCCTAGTGGCAGCGATGTGCGGCAGCGACGGTGGCAACGAACGATCCCCACAGCTAGCCAGCGAGAGAGCTCAATGACGTCAGCCCCCCTTTTAAAGGGCCGGGCTACCCTGACGTCATAGGGTTTCACACCACCCCTCAGCTGCGCCAATCTGCCTAGAAGAACACACAACAAAAGTAACAAACACAAATAATAAACAAGACCCACAGGGTCGTAACACCCCCACCACCAAAAATCCATATCTAATATGGATTAAATCTAAGCTAATGTGGACTCACTGATAAGTGCGTGACAATGTGTCAGCCAAAATGTTATCACACCCCTTCTTATACCTTATCTCCAGGTTGAAGCCCTGCAAGTAGAGTGACCAACGCATAATGCGCTGGTTGGTGTTTTTCATCCTGGAGAGAAAAATCAAGGGATTATGATCTGTATGTACAACTACAGGTGCTGCGGTACAGCCGATGTATACCTCGAAGTGTTGAAGTGCCAACAACAGGGCTAGTGCCTCCTTCTCGATGGTACTATAGTTCAGTTGGTGTTTTAAGAACTTTTTAGAGAAGTAGCAGATAGGGTGATCAAGTCCATCTGATCCCTCTTGAAGGAGCACAGCACCCGCTCCTGTTCCACTAGCATCAACTTCAAGCTTAAACGGCAATTCAAATTGTGGAGCTGCAAGCACCGGAGAGCTGCACAGCAAAGTCTTAGCATTTTGAAAGGCAGCTTGACAATCCGCAGACCATACAAACTCAGCAGTGGTACGAAGTAAGTTTGTAAGAGGCAACACAACATCAGAAAAATTTCTACAAAAGCTACGGTAATAGCCGGCCATCCCTAAAAAACGGCGCACCTCACGCTTAGTCTTGGGAATCGGAAACTCAACAATGGCCTGAATCTTGGCCTCTACAGGACGTACCTGACCTTGGCCTACTTGTTTGCCCAAGTAGGTCACAGTAGCCTTACCAAACTCGCACTTGGCCAAGTTCAAGGTCAGAGAGGCATCCTGCAGACGATGAAACACAGTGTGGATAAGCTCAAGGTGACTGGGCCAAGAGGACGAATGTAGCACTATATCATCCAAGTACACCTCACAATTCTGTACGCCCGCTAAGACGATACCCATCAGGCGTTGGAAACTAGCAGGCGCATTGCGGAGTCCAAATGCCATGACTGAATACTGCATAAAGCAGTCTGGGGTAACAAATGCAGAGATTTCTGCAGCACGAGATGTCAAGGGAACCTGCCAATATCCCTTTAGCAGGTCAAGCTTGGTGACAAAGCGTGCTGAGCCAACTCTATCCACACAGTCTTCCATGCGTGGCAGAGGAAAGGAGTCTGGCTTGGTCACTGCATTCACTTTTCTGTAATCAGTACAGAAACGAAATGTTCCATCGGGTTTTGGAATTAAGATACACGGGGAACTCCACGAGCTCGAGCTAGGTTCAGCAAACCCATGATCAACAAGATATTGGACTTCAGAAGTCATAATGGCTCTCTTTGTCGGATTCACGCGATATGCGTGTTGCTTGATAGGGGAATGGTCACCCACATCAATGTCATGACTAAGGACATTAGTCTGCGAAGGGATATCTGAGAATAAACCTGGAACTGATTGTATCAGCAGCTGAATATCCTTAGCGCGTGTATCTGACAAATGAGCGAGAAAGTCATTCAAATCTTTTAAAATCTCAGAATTCTGAAGCCTAGGAGAAGACACAGGGACATCACGAAAAGTTATGCCATCCTCCTCTGGGGAATAGGAGGAGACCACAGGAACCACAAAACCCACAGACACAGGACACTCGTCCACCTCTGTCTCAGACTCTCTAGCAATGTACGGCTTCAACATATTAATGTGGCATACACGAGTTTTTCGCCTTCTCTCAGGCGTGCAAATAACATAATCAGTCTCACTAAGTTTGGACTCTACTTTGTAAGGCCCTGAGAACTTAGCCTGTAGAGCGGAGCCAGCCACTGGCAGAAATAGTAAAACTTTGTCGCCAGCCTGGAAGGACCGGTGCACAGACTTACGGTCATAACGAGTCTTCATCTTTGACTGAGCTGAAGACAAAGCTTTTTGAGCACATGCACAAGCACTATGTAAACGCTCACGAAAAGAGCTGACGTACTCCAGGATGTTAGTTTGTTTGTGAGCAGTGGTCTCACACCCCAGCTGTTCACGCAACAATTTTAACGGACCTCGAACAGTGTGTCCAAAGATCAGGTCAGCGGGACTAAAACCTAGTGACTCCTGAGTCGTTTCACGCACAGCAAACAACAACAATGGGAGGCCGTCATCCCACTGTTTTGCAGAATTGTAACAGTATGTGCGCAACATAGACTTCAGGGTTTGATGGAACCGCTCCAGAGCCCCTTGTGACTCTGGATGGTATGCACTGGATATCACATGCTTGATGGACAACTCCTGTAACACCTGCTTGAACAAGCGAGACAGAAAATTGGATCCCTGATCTGTTTGAACAACTTTTGGCAGCCCAAAGGTCGAGAAAAAACGAATAAGTGCTTTCACAACTGGCTTCGCCTTAAGCGAGCGCAACGGAATAGCCTCTGGGTAACGAGTAGCGGCACACATAATGGTCAACAGGAACCGATGCCCAGATTTTGACTTAGGCAAGGGTCCTACACAATCTAAAATGATCCGTTCAAATGGTTCACTAATGACTGGAATCGGGTGAAGTGGAGCGGGTGGAATAGCCTGATTTGGTTTCCCTGCTATTTGGCAGCGGTGGCACGAACGACAGTGTCTCACTACGTCAGACTTTAGGCCAGGCCAAAAAAAATAACGCAGGATACGATGGTAACTTTTCTTGATCCCTAAATGACCTGCAAGATCATGGTCATGCCCCAGTGTTAACACGTGCAGCCGAAATTTAGCAGGAACAACCACCTGATAAGCAGTATTCCAACCCAAATCCTCACTCTGAGAGGGAATCCACTTCCTCATTAGCAAGCCATCTTCCCAATAATATGCCACTGATTTCTTCGCTATTTTTTTCTTTTCTGCAGCTGTAGCACGGCACTTAGCTAAAGACGGATCTTTTCTTTGTTCACGACAGAGCAGCTCCCTGTCAACAGGCAGAGACAGAAAAGATTTCGAAATTTCAGCACCTCCGGAAGTGGACAGGGAACGAGGTGATTTTGGAATTTCAGCACCCTCTGACGTGGACAGCGACCGACATGCAGAATCCGAAGATTCGGGAGAAGACACAACTGGATTGTCAAATGACATAAATGAATCCGATAAATCGGCAGAGCTGGACTTACGTGCCTGAGCACGAGTCACTACACACACTGGAAAGACTTCAGATAGGCTAGGATCTACATCAGTATACTCAGACGGGTTCGAAACGACTTCAGGAAGAGGAATTACTTTTTCATGTGCAAGTTCGTTTCCGATCAGGAGATGGATGCTATCCATGGGCAACTGGGAACAAACAGCTACTTTGACAAAACCAGAAATTAACTCACTTTTAATATGGACAGTGTGTAATGGAACCTTCAAAATTCCCATGTCAATTCCCTGCACTAGTACGTCATAACCGCAATAACTTTCATCAGAAAATGATAATGTAGAAGCCAGTATGAAACTCTGAGCGGAGCCTGTATCTCTTAGCATTTGAACAGGAATATTATCTTGCTCACACCCCGTAAATGAGACCATGCCTACAGAAACAAACGGCTCATAAACTGGATCGATTTTCGAATTTGACTTAACTAAAGGACGGACAAAACCGGAACCTTTCGAATATTTTTGCTTCGGAGGGGGTTTCGAATTCTTCATTTTCAAAACAGGACATGCTGCAATACGATGACCAAGTTCGTGGCAATAAAAACATTCCCGCGACTCAATCTTCTGCGGTGGACTGTCAGACTTGGAATTTCTCCAGCTCTGCTGCGAACTGGGAGGCTGAGCTGTGTCACGCCGAGAAGAGGAGGAATTGAAAGAGGTTTTGTGCGTGAGAACAAATTCGTCTGCACAGACAGCAGCTTGCGCCAATGTTGTTACCTTTTGATCATTTATATACATCGCTACGGAGTCTGGAATGCAGCTTTTAAATTCTTCTAGCAAGATTACTTGACGAAGATGTTCTCTGGTGTGTGCACGTTGTGAAGTGCACCACCTATCAAATGCATTCTCTTTCTCTCGCGCAAATTCCACAAACGTAAGCCTGTCGGACTTGCGAAGGCCACGAAATCTCTGACGATATGCTTCAGGGACTAACTCATACGCATTTAAAATTGCCGCTTTCACAGTATCATAACTCGAACTTTGTTGCACTGTAAGGGCAGAATACACAGACTGTGCCTTGCCAGTCAAGACCGTTTGCAACAACAACGTCCAGACTTCAGCCGGCCATTTCAATGTAATAGCAACCCTTTCAAAATGCGTGAAATATTTCTCCACTTCACGTTCATTAAAAGGCGGAATCATTCGAGTGTTGCGACTCACATCAAAAGGTTGAGCTGGAGGCAATGGCAAAGGAAAACCAGGAGCAAATGGAAGGACATAATCGGGATGTCTTATAGGAGCTGGTGCAGGAGCATGTACATCAGACGCATCTGACGTATTCAGAGGAGCCGAGAGTAAAGGCGCGGTGTCAATCTCGCCCATCGGAGCAGCAGAACCCGATCCCACATGAGCCGACAATAGGCCTAGGCCTAAAGCAGAAGGACGAACAGGAGAATGAACAGGGGAGTGAACAGGAGAGCGACTTAAATCTCGAGAGGGAACTGAAGGAACTGGCTGAGCGATGGTAAGTCTCTTATCCTCCAATTCCAGCTCAAGTTTTTTTAGAAGAAAGTTACGCTCATCGCGTTCGTGTTCGCGCTGACGCTCATTCTCAGCCGCTTCGTGCTCTAACCTTTTTAAATCAAGCTCGTGCTGAATCTCTAATTTCTTAATTTCAAGTTCTTTATCCAATTCCTTCTCTTTAACCACCCGATTTTCCCTTTCAGCACGTATGCGTGCCGCTTCTAACTGTAATTTGCGCTCTTCAAAGGAGTACTCTCTAATTTTCAGTTCCCGATCAGAAGCATTGCTCGCAGATGACAACACAGGAGAAACTATACCTTCTCTAGCAGGCAGAATATTTTTAACAACTAAACCTAAACCCACAGCTTTAAGGAGCAATTCCTTACGCTTCTTGTCCTCCGAAGTAAGTGTGATTGAAAAATGCTCTGCAATTTTTTCTAATTGGTCCTTAGTGCAACCCGACAAAAGATCCTCGGAAGGACTTTTAATAAATTCTTCAACCGCAGACATTGGGACAAGCACTGACGAAAAATATAGCCGAATTAACTCAGTCTGCGGTAGTCAAATTTAACAAAGAACGACCAATTTCCGTCGTTCACAAAAAAAGCTTATCTAATTTCTAGGCTACCCCCTCTAACCCAAAAACGAATGCTCGGACCAACAGCCACCGAGCAGAGGAAAAAAAACCTCAAAAGCCACGATCAAACATTTGCCACTTAATGCCACGAAAAAAAACACACGCGCTTTGTAGTTAAACAAAGGCACTTGACTAAGAAGTCGCCACCAGACGCACACAAGCGAAAAAAACAAACTTTAGCAAAAAACAAAAATATAATGTTAGTCTGCCCAATTGCGCTAAAGCATCGCTCTAACCAATAACCCAGACTGGGCGAAGCTCTGGACCCTAATACCCTTAAACTAAAATAAACCTAATTATCTTCGAAGCTTACCAATTGGAGGTTCGCAATGAACCTCCCCCCGGGATTGCTTCACAAAACCACCACCAAATCAAAAACATAATCAAAACACTAACTCACCAGAGCCTCTTGGTCGCAAGCGCGCTTCCTAAAAAAAACTGTTACCACATCCAAAACAATACGACGGCACGACTAAAGCGATACAAAAACTGGAGGGGGGGAAATTTAGGCCCAAGTTGCTAAATTGGGAACAAAAAAAACCGGATAGAGCCCCCATTTGTTACATCCCGGTCTAGGGCTTGTGGGATATAACAAAAAACGGGCAGACACAAAACTTAAGAAAATGGTGTATTTATTAATACAAAAAAAACCAGTATGGAAAAATGTCTAAATTAAGAAAAACACGGCCTACAAAGTAGGCCTCGGCGGCCAGGCGCTCACTCCTGGTCTCTCACCCCAGGGAGTGAGAGAGATGACGGCAAGCTGCTCGGGCAAGGCCCGAGGCTGGCCCTAGTGGCAGCGATGTGCGGCAGCGACGGTGGCAACGAACGATCCCCACAGCTAGCCAGCGAGAGAGCTCAATGACGTCAGCCCCCCTTTTAAAGGGCCGGGCTACCCTGACGTCATAGGGTTTCACACCACCCCTCAGCTGCGCCAATCTGCCTAGAAGAACACACAACAAAAGTAACAAACACAAATAATAAACAAGACCCACAGGGTCGTAACAATAGATAGAGAGATAGAGAGATAGACAGCCAGATAGGCCTAGCATAACGTTAGCATAGATAGATAGATAACGTTAGCTAAATAGATAGAAATATATAGTAGGTAGGTTGACAATGGTGAACTACTGTGTTTGTGCTGGGTGTAAAAACTCAACCCAAACAGGACACAGGGTCCATGGCTTCCCTTTGAAGGACAAGGCAACCCTCAGACAGTGGGTACAATTTGTCCGTGTTAGGCGGGCAAATTTTTCAATGACCTCCGTCACCACAAACTCCAAGATCTGCAGCGCGCATTTCAGGGAGGAGGACTACGACCCAGGGGATATCAGGATGGTTTCTCTTGGGCTGAAGAGGCTGAGCCAGGTACAGCTTATTCCGACCGCCGTGCCGTCTGTGCACACGCACCTCTCTGCCTGCCCTACGGCAAGACCGAGAAGCACTAACATCAGTGCCGCCCGCCGCAAGCGAGAGCTGGCTACGGTAAGTCTCATGCTAATGTTTACAAGCTGCGCGTTAGCTAGCACTGTACATACCGTGTTTGCCCTCTACTATGGTCAGTCTGACATCAGAAAAGCACATTTCGTGATACATGAATATGAACCAAAACAAAAATGCAATGTCCAGAAGGTTGTCATATTTAGCTAGATATGCTAGGGCATTGGCTAAAGTTAGTGTTTGGACGGTGATAACCAAGCGACTTTCACAACATTGTGTGTATTTAGCTGCTTGATTAAAGTGGATGGAAAGTGACTATTACGGTTTTCTTTCATATGTATTTAACCGTGATTGTGTTGCTGACCCTTTTGGATTTCTTTGCGCAAGATGTTGACAGATGCCTCGACGCAGGAGACCGCGGACTGTGTCGGTGAAACGATAGATGACCCCTTGCCCTCCTCCTTCACTTGTGACACAGGGACACAATGTAATTTGAAGCCCCCTGGAAGGTCTCACGGTAAATCTTGGGTATTTCTGGGATGATTCAATGTTGGAGTAGTTGATATGCTGTCTAAAACATACCTTGCTAAATTGCATGCAGGACATTTCTATACACATTGATAAAATTAAAACATAGCCTACACCAAAACATAACCTATTAGATTTGCCATGATTGTCATATGTTTGGGTATGTTTACTGCCTCTGCCACAGCTGTGCAGGTGAACCTAAAGCCCAAGATGGTCAGTGTGGGGACTCAAACAACTTTCAGGATGCAAACTTCCACCCCCCTCACTAGTCCTGAACAAACTGATGATGATGAAGAGGATCCCTCTGTCATCATCAGTGATTCGTCATGGCTGCCAGAAGACCAGATGTCTGACGAGGATGAGGAGGAGTTGTGTGCGGAGGAGCCATCTCAGACTTGTCACCCCCACCAAAAGTGAGATAATTTAAAACCAACATAGACCAACCTTGAATTTTCATTTTTGTGTATCTGGTAGTTTGAATGCCCACCCCCCACCCCCTTTTTTTTTTTCGTTTAGTGGCATTGATAAATTCATTGTTTGTAAAGAGGAACTCATGGCCCTGTTTGCCATCTGCCCGGGCTGTTGTGAGAAGTCTGATAGCAGAATCGTGCAGCAGGGAGGAACATTCGTTAAAATAGAGCAGGTAGGGTTTTGTTTTCACAAATTTAGATTAAAATCATGATTTCTTACTCTGACAATGTCATCATGTTCTGATATTTCCTATGCAGGGTAATCTCATGTGTTTTCATTGAAAACAATAAACTTTTGACCAGTAGTCAACAGTACTTACTCTATATTGAATTTTAATGTACTGTTGATTTTTTTTTTTTTTTACATATCTAGGTTTGTGCATCATGTGGTTACCAGCGTTTCTGGCAAAACCAGCCGATCCTACACAGGAATATGCCAGCCTGCAACCTCCTTTTAAGTGGGGCCATTCATTTTACTGGATGTTTAGCCTCCCAGACATTGCGAATGATGACCCTGTTTGGCCTTCAGTGCATCAGCGTGAGCACATACTTTCGCCATCAGCGTCATTACACCATCCCTGTCATCATTCAGGCCTGGCAGAACGATCAGGCCAAGAATCTGAGTGACCTCAGGGCAATGGATGGAGGCCTAGTTGTTGCTGGTGACTGCAGGTAAAGCAGAATTGTTTATTCTATGGCATTACTTAATTTTACATACAACCTGGATTCTATATTGCAGGTGGCATGGTGGAATGTCTTTATAGACACGGGTTAATAAAAACTTGAAACATAATTCAAATTTGTAATTATCCCCAGGTCAGATTCTCCAGGGCACTCTGCTAAGTACGGCTCGTACTCTCTGATAGAAGAGAGAGTGAACAAGGTGGTGGATGTGCAACTTGTTCAGGTAAGCCTGATGTTATACGACAAAGAAATGAAAGGTGCTCTAAGCGATGCCACGCGTTGTTTAGGCTAAAACATTTTATGTCACTTATTGCAAACATCACCTAACCAACCGCTAGCTGTCTGTGTCCTCACTGTAAAAAAAACGCGATCTCTGTGGACAGCTCAGGCTCCAAAAATGGCAACAAAAGCAAACTGGGCAAACCTAGTCCATGAAAACATAACAAACTGTTCCAGCAAATCACAGACGAGATGCGCGTTTAGGAGAGTTTCAATTGCACGGGCGCAGCACGGGAGGGAGGGGGAGGAAGTAACGAGCTAGCTCTCTGTTTTGTTTGAAAGTCAACAGAAGTGACATTACCCAGCATCGCTTAGAGCACCTTTAAGTCTGTGGACTGCAACTTATATAGCACTTTTCCACTAGTACAACCATGCATAGGGCTTCATCATGTCTTCCCTAACTTTGAATCCTGTACATTGTATTATAATGCTTGGACCAGCAACCCTCCTGTTCCTTCACGCCTCCTTCACCACCACAAACGTTCTACACTTACACTGTTATGTCATGTTGCAGAGCTCAGAGGTCCCCAACAGCTCTTGGTGTGAGCTTGAGGGGCTCAAGCGCAGCATCAGCTTGCTGAGGAGGCAGGACCTGCATTTGTCAACCCTTATTACTGACAGACATCGCCAGGTAAATACAATATAGATGTAGAATGTAGATTTATAAATTGCACTGAGGTTGGACGTTTGTACTTTTGCTGATGCACTAATGGCCAGACAGTGCAAGCATCCACAAAGTTTGCTTTCTACTCTTTAGGTTGCCAAATGGGTACGAGAAGAGCTGTGCCCTGAGGGAACAAGGCATTATTTTGATGTGTGGCACGTTGGGAAAAGTATGTATCCATTGTTGGAACTTTGAAGCAGTTTTTGTTATTGCATGTCAATTAATACCATTTGTCTAAACCAGGTCTGGGGAAGGCCTTGGATACAGCCTCAAAAGACAGGCAGTGTGACCAGCTACAATTATGGAGGCCAGCTATAGTAAACCATCTGTACTGGACTGCAGCCTCAACCCCAGATGGCAACCCAGCTGTGATGGAGGCCAAATGGAGAAGCTTGGTCAATCATGTCCAGGACATCCACGACCATGACACCCCTGCCTTTTCCAGTTGCGCTCATCCCCCTCTGGAGGGGGATCAACATGATAAAGAGTGGCTGGAACCAGGTACAGTACACAGTATGTAGTATTATTGAAAACAAAAATCTTTGTCTATCTATCTTTATCTGTCTATTTGTCTGTCTGTGTGTCTCTGTCTGCCTACATATCTTGGTCTTTGCAGGCTCAATGGGAGCAATAAAACTAGAAAGTATCGTCACAAAGACGTCCTTACTGAAGGATGTGAGACAGCTGTCTCCACAACACCAGACTTTCTCCCTTGAAGCCTTCCACTCCCTCATCCTACACTTCGCGCCCAAACACACTGGTTTCTCATACCTGGGCATGTATAGCAGGTCAGTGCTGTGCAATGGAATAACAATTAAGCAATAAGCCCCGAGAGGCCGTAGGTTACGCTGATTCTACAACAGCTAAGGGGTGTTGTTAGGCCTGATGCGCTGGCTTAGTGCTTTTTTAAAACTGTTGCTATAAATACCTGGCAAAGTTTCACAAAGTAAAGGCAAAGCAATGAGAAATGTAACGATTTGTTCACAGATAATCATTCTTCCGCCAAGAAATGTATTTCCTCTATCTGAATGGTTGCCAAGCAACGTCGAGACGCAGCTACTTTAACTTTTGTATCAAGTTGTGGTAGCGCAGTAATATAGAACGAAATGCGGTCAAGGTGTATGTTTATGCTGAATTTTACGGCATCAAACGCGATTCAGCCAATCACAATCAAGGACCGGAACTATCAGTTTTAGAAGCAGTATTTTATCATACATACTCAAGATTTTTGTTTCAAAGGTGTTTTCAATTTTGTTATTCTGTAGGCTTCTCTTAGCGGCACTGCATTACAACTTCAATGCAAACAGAGAGACAGCACGAAGAAGCGATGGAATGGAGAAGTATTGCGTGCGATACCCACGATTTAGAAAAGGTGCCTATGTAGTGCGTCCCATCAAAGAGAAGGCCTCATACGGTAAGCCGTGTCATGCAGTTCTATCATATTTTGACATGGCGAATGAGACATCTTTGATAAGTGACCGCCATCTTTATACAGTATTTTATCATTATTATTATGTCTGCAGGTTATGCAACATCATTAATCAAAGCCCTTCGGGAGAGCTACACGCAGTCACCAAAGGCTCTTCAAGAGGTTAGCGCCAACCTGTCAGCCTGTGCACCCGCCCCCATCGCCAAATCATTCAAACAAATTCCCAAGGAGGAGGCAGTCAGCCTCTATTTAGCCCAGCAGTCACGCTACAAAAAATCTAATTAACATTATTATTTAATTTTTTCCCCAGACAGGTCCAATTATTTAGTTGTAAGTATTTATTTTTGTTGTTAGTTGTTTTAGTTGTAGTAGTTTTATTCCTTCTTGTCTGTCATTTCATTTGGTGGTGGTTTTCTGCATGCCGCATGTTTTGTTTTGTCTTTGTGTGCCATTTATTGCTTTGGTTTTTTACTTAGTTGTTTGCACAAGATCATTCCTTTTTTGTCTTTGTAAGAAGCAATAATTGTAGCTGGTGGTGGGGCCTTGCTGCTGTTGTGCCTTCTTTGTGTGCTCCATGTGGTTTTGCAAGGGGTTCTGCATGCTGCATGTTTTGGGCTCTGTCTATGTGTTGTGGTTTTCTTTTTCTTTTGTTTGCATGAAATTTATTTTATCTAATTTAGATTAACAACATAATTTACCAATCATTGTACCTGGTGGTGTCTTGTCTACTGGTCCTTTTCGGATTCTCACTTTCACGCAGAAAGATTACTATCAGAAGGTGATGACCAAGAAACCTTTAGTGATGAGGTGCATTTGAATTCTCCTATATTTCCTTGACCCGATGGTGTTTTTACAAAAGGGTCAAGGTAAAGATAGTAGGAAAGGGAGTAAGGAATGATAATCCGAAAAGGACCTCTGTGCACTTTTGTCTTGGGTCACTATGTGTCTGCTCTATGTGCTTTTGATATCACTGCATGTATGTATGCATGTATTTGTGTGTGTGTGTGTGAGGGAGAGAGCAAACCATCAGATGACCCACAGGTAAGACCACACTACTGCAAGATAGTTGTATGTTGATTTTTTTGTGCCTAACCCTTGAGTTACCCTGAACCCTTTTCAGATTTGTTTATTTTATCAGGACTTCCAACCTGTCTCTCTCTTCTGTAATGTACTCCCATTACTTGGGATAAACTAATAAACAGTTTTTATTGGAATTCACGTGTTCTGTGTATTGTGTTACATTTTAAGGGCGGTTAAGTGATCACAATAGAACAAGCATGACTTTCTTGAACTGAAAAATACTTCATTTTATTAATGTTGTACATGCCAATATGCTTTTTATTAATTTTCATCCAAACGAGGCCATTGAAAGCCATGATAGGTCTCTTCACCACTATGAAATTGTTGCCTGACAGCTGAAACCAGACAGGAGGGTAGAGGCTTCCTTATATGCCTGCCAAGAACTCCATATGCCCAGCGTATAGCCTGCCTGTACGCAGTGTACCGGTATTGCCTAGGGATGAGTATGTTGGAAACATGTTTATTGTCTATACAACACATCTCTAGTCACCTGGAGCGCTTTGGGTTGCACTCTGTGCATGTTAAATGCGCTATACAAATAAATCTGACTTGACTTGACTTATAACTGTTTAAGTTGGTAAATAGGACTTTGTGTATAAAAAAAGAATGGTAAGGTAAACAAACAATTAACATACTCGTGTGTGCTGGCTTGAAGGGGACCATGATCCTGCCTGAAATGGGTGTAAGCTATCTTCAGTACAAACGGATTCAGGCAGCATGCCTCAAATCCTGGATGCTGAGTGAGGCACGTCACATCTGGTCGCGGGGTGAGCTCCTCGACCAGCGACCAAAACGCACTCACTTCCCTACAGCACAAGCTCTCCAACGCAGTTTCCATGGGACAGCACTGCCCACACAAGCACCTGTCAAACACAGCGAAAGACACGCCGCGGCTACGTTTGCAACAACATTTTCACCGGAGGAAGAGGTAAACATTTAAAAACACTTGGCAATGATGCTGTTACTGGAGCTAGTAGGCTACTATCAAAACGTGGGATAACTAATCATTAATGTTAGTTAGCATAATGTCGATTTGTAGATGACAAAGACAAAGTTTACCAGTACTACGACACTATGACAAAGTTTACCAGTACTAACTATCTGAACTAACGTCATGATCACTGCCACTAGCTATAAAGAAACGTTGATCTCCCCCCCCCCCCCCCACTCGGTGCTATTCACTGACAGTAAAAAAAATGTCGTTATTGTGCACGGCTGCTCGTAGACGAGGCTAGCTCCAGTGCTCATTGCTGCGTTGCTAAATGATAGCAACTCACCAGGACACTTCGCCAACTCTCCACTCATTCTCCTCGGACCATGCATTTAATTGGCTTTGAAGGCCATCAGTTCTTGGCAGTTCCTCATTTGCCCTCTCACGTCTCACAGGTTCGAAATTATACGGCTGCGGGCCATCATACATGTTATTGGTCCTTGCCAACTCTTCCTCGTCCCAGTCAGTCGCCATAGTTCTAATACTAAGCTGAGGCTACCTTTCCTCCACGTCTCCCCAACGTGACGTCATCACCGAATTGCGTAAAAAAAGACCGTTAATACCAAAAACGTAAAAAACTGGTCTTTAAGACCATTTTTGAGACATTTTAAAAATTATATACATATCTTGAGTGATTTATGTACCAATTACTCAACAGTGATGGTTAAGCTGCAACACAGGCTTTAAAGCCTGAGACTGGCAGTTGATCCAGGTGGCCCGAACACCTGCCATAGGATTCTAATTGCTTAACGGCTCTATTGTGATGTCATCAGCCCATGTTAAGTCTATGGGGAAATTTTGACTAGTTTTTAATTAATAGTTTAAAAAGTATAAAAGTTACAAAGCTGAAAAATACATAGCACCCATGTCCTAAGTAAGACCTACGTAACATAGTTTGAATGAAGTTTCTACGTTAAACGGTTGAAGCTGCATTAAGTGCGTTAGAAGAAGAATAAGAATCAGAAGAATAAGAAGCCTAGGAAGAACAGTACAGTGCATTTTCATGCACTGTAATAAGAAGAAGCCTAGGAAGAACAGTACAGTGCATTTTCATGCACTGTAATAAGAAGCCTAGGAAGAACAGTACAGTGCATTTTCATGCACTGTAATAAGAAGAAGAAGCCTAGGAAGAACAGTACAGTGCATTTTCATGCACTGTAATAAAATGCCTTGGAAGAACAGTACAGTGCATTTTCATGCACTGTAATAAGAACTAGAAAAGCATTTCCTAAAGGAAATACAGTGCATGAAAATGCAAAAATATGATGTAAAATATCATACAGAGTAAAAACAAACTATATTGGTTGCTAAGTAGATGAGGTTTAATATAGTTGGAATGACTGAACAGTTAAATAGGTGGATAGTTTAAATGGTTAAATTATTTAGGTAGATAGTTGACGATAACTGACACTTGAAATGGCTCTAATGTTTGCTAGCAGTTATCCTAACTATGTTAACAAAGATAATAATGTTAACCAAGTTACTAAGCTAACTAGCATGCTAACAATGTTAAAATGCTAAGTATGCTAACCATGTGACTTAGCTAACTTAGCTAATCATTTTTAGCAGTTATGCTAACTAACATGCTAACTATGCTAACCATATTACTTAGCTAACTTAGTTAATCAATTTTAGCAGTTATGCTAACTATGCTAACTAACGTGCTAACTATGCTAACATGCTAACCATATTACTTAGCTGACTTAGCTAATCATTTTAAGCAGTTTTGCTAAAAATGCTAACTAGCATGCTAACATGCTAGCATACTAATTATGCTAACCATGTGACTTAGCTAATCATTTGAAGCAGTTTTGTTAAAAATGCTAACTAGCATGCTAACATGCTAACTATGCTAACCATGTGACTTAGCTAACTTAGCTAATAATTTTTAACAGTTTTGCGAAAAATGCTAACTAGTATGCTAACATGCTAGCATGCTAACTATGATAACCATGTGACTTAGCTAACTTAGCTAATCATTTTTAGCAGTTTTGTTAAAAATGCTAACAATATTAGCAATGCTAACATGCTAACTATGCTAACCATGCTAACTAGCTACAGTGGGTAAGAGTCATAGTTGATGACAAGTAACAGTTACAATGGCTGAACAGTTAAAAAGTTCAGTAGTTTAAAGGGTTAAATTGTTTAACAGTGAAATATTGTAGTGAGGACTTTTATTTTGAAACAGTTTTTGGCAGAGGAAGCAGTTGAACAGGATGTGTAGTCTTAATAGGGCCAGTTTGTATGCTTAAAGCCTGAGACTGGCAGTTGGTCCAGGTGGCCTGAACACCTGCCATAGGATTCTAATTGCTTAACGGCTCTATTGTGATGTCATCAGCCCATGTTAAGTCTATGGGGAAATTTTGACTAGTTTTTAATTAATAGTTTAAAAAGTATAAAAGTTACAAAGCTGAAAAATACATAGCACCCATGTCCCAAGTAAGACCTACGTAACATAGTTTGAATGAAGTTTCTACGTTAAACGGTTGAAGCTGCATTAAATGCGTTAGCGGAAGAATAAGAATAAGAAGCCTAGGAAGAACAGTACAGTGCATTTTCATGCACTGCAATAAGAAGAATTTGGATAACAGTATAGTGCATTTTCATGCACTCTAATAAGAAATTTTGGAAGAACAGTATAGTGCATTTTCATGCACTATAATAAAATGCCTTGGAATAACAGTACAGTGCATTTTCATGCACTGTAATAAAATGCCTTGGAATAACAGTACAGTGCATTTTCATGCACTGTAATAAGAAGCCTAGGAAGAACAGTACAGTGCATTTTCATGCACTGTAATAAGACATTTTGGAAGAACAGTATAGTGCATTTTCATGCACTATAATAATTTTAATAATAATAAGAATAATAATAATTCGGATAACAGAGTGCATTTTCATGCACTCTAATAAGAAGCCTAGGAAGAACAGTACAGTGCATTTTCATGCACTGTAATAATAATAAAATGCCTTGGAATAACAGTACAGTGCATTTTCATGCACTGTAAAAAGCCTTGGAATAACAGTACAGTGCATTTTCATGCACTGTAATAATAAGAAGAAGCCAGGAGATTTCAAGATAGTGGATTCCATCCACTATAATGAGCTTATTTCTCAGCCGTTCTTTATCTAATTGCAATCAAACTTGCTGTTAGTGCTTTTTCATGTCATGGCAACGCCATTCCTGCTATAGCGCACTGCTTGGCCCCCACATTGCTGCTTGCAGCTATATTTATTATTATATATCTGCCATTGGAGTCTATGGCAGCCCATAGAACACCTGGCTAAAAAGTTCAGATTTTTTGGCAGAAAGTTTCGGGACACTCCACTGACCACTCACACTTATTTACGGACCTCTAAACCCAGCCATCTAGCGCCACCAACAGGTCAAAATCTGGCCGAAAATTTAATCGCTGGGTCTAAAGTTATAAAATTTGGTACACTGATTCAGCATTGTCCCATGATCACTCTCACCAATTTACAGAACTCTATGCCCAACACTCTAGCGCCACCAATGGGTCAAAACTGGATTGCATTAACGCATGTGAAGATTGAACGGTGCATCCGATTTTCACAAATCAGGCACTGTTGGAATCCCTGGACTGACCTAAGTTCAATGACTTCTATTACGTCACTTTCCGCCATATTGGAACTCCGCCATATTGGATTTAGTCCAAACTCTACGAAAAGTTTTAGCGGTTACAAATTTCATCCGATTTTCACAGAACTTGGAGGAGATGATCTTCAGACCGAGCCGCACAAACGATACTGGTCAGATTTTTTAATTTCATTTTTGTTTGCTCGTGACAGCCAATCAAATATGGTGATGAAGCCACCAAACAGGAAGTGGACTAACATCTCCGTGGCACTTTGAGTTCACATAACCAAACTCGATACCATTAGTCACGACACTGTCCCAATCACTCACAGCAAATTTTATGCATATACATTGAACACTCTAGCGCCACCACCAGTTCAATGCTGGACATGCGTTCATGCGTGTGATCCTTGACTCTTTTGTCTGATTTCACAATTGAGGTAGTGTCTGTGTCCTTGGACCATCCCGAGTTCATCGACTCCTATCCCGTCACTCTCCGCCATATTGGACCTCCGCCATATTGGATTTGGTCCAAACACTACGAAAAGTTTCAGCGGTTACAAATTTCATTCGATTTTCACAGAACTTGGCGGAGATGATCTTCAGACCGAGCCGCACAAACGATACTTGTCAGATTTTTTAATTTCAAGTTTATTTGCCCGTGACAGCCAATCACACATGGCGACGATGCCGCGTAACAGGAAGTGGGCTAACATCTCGGCTATGCTTTAATGTATGAAGTCCAATCTTGGTACAGGGACTTGGTATCTGATTGTGAGGACGCACTACGAAATCGGCATCATGTGGCCTCTATAGGGGGCGCTGTAATGCAGGAAGTGAGCTTGTATCTCAGCAACGCTTCGGTGTAAAAAGTCCAAATTTGGTATAAGGACCTGTTACCTGATTATGATGACGCACTAGGAAATTGTAATCATTTGGCCTCTACAGGGGGTGCTGCAATACAGGAAGTGAGCTCCTATCTTAGCAACGCTTTGATGTATGAAGTCCAAATTTGGTACAGGGACTTGGTACCTCATTGTGAGGACACAGTAGGAAATTGGCATCATTTGCCCTCTATAGGGGGGCGCTGTAATACAAGAAGTGGGCTCATATCTCACCAACGCTTTGTTGTATGAAGTCCAAACTTGATACATGGACATATTAGCTGATTGTGAGGACATGCAAGGAAAGTGGTCTCATTTGACCTCTAGGGGTGCTGTAATAAAGAAAGTGAGCTCACATCTCAGCAACACTTAGGTGTATGAAGTCCAAACTTGGTAGAGGGACATGGTAGCTGATTGTGAGAACGCACAAGGACATTGGTGTAATTTGGCCTCTAGGGACGCTGTAACAAAGTAAATGAGCTTATTTCTCAGCCATTCTTTATCCAATTGCAATCAAACTTGCTGTGAGTGCTTGCTCATGGCATGGCAATGCCATTCCTGCTATAGCGCACTGCTTGGCACCCACATTGCTGCTTGCAGCTATATTTATTATATGCAATGGAAGTCAATGGCAGCCCATAGAACTGTCTGGTAAAAAGTTGGGAAATTTGGCACACTAATTGGGGACGGTCCCATGATTCATGTCATCAAGTTTCATGTCGGCAACTCGAACCCTCTAGCGCCACCAACAGGGACAACAAAAGGCACAACAAAAGTCAGGTATCGTTGGAATCCTTGGACCAAGCCGAGTTCAACGCACCCTATGACGTCATTTTCCGCCATGATGGATTTTCCGCCATTTTGGATTTCATCAAAAACACTTAAAATGTATCAGGGGTCACATACTTTCTCTGATTCCCACCAAATTTTACACAGATCATCTTCAGACCAAGCCTCACAAAAGTTATCACTTTTCGTCTTCGGAAGTATTACCGTTCGCCCGTAACAGCCAATCAAAATGTGCGGCGAAGCCGCCAAACAGGAAGTGAGCTCATATCTCAGCAACCCTTGCAGTCATCAAATCCAAACTTGGTATATGGACTCATGACCCCATCAGGAGGACGCTCTAGAAATTTGGTGACCTTTGACCTCTAGGGGGCGCTGTAAATCAGTAACATGCCTTTTGGACTGTAGCTGCTGTTGTGCCTAGAATTACAATGTACTAGTGGTGTCTGGTAATACTCTGGAAGATCCTTATGTCGACAGATGGCAATTCATGACATCAACATAATTGATTTGGCCGCCATATTGGATTTAATCAAAACCACTATCAAATTTCCCTAGGTCACAAATTTCATCGGATCCTCACCAAAATTGGCACAGACCATGCCTTATCAGTGCTTTGATTTCCATAACAATTGACGGAAGCGTTTGCCCGTAGCAGCCAATCGAAATTGATGGCGAAGCCGCCAAACAGGAAGTGAGCTCATATCTCAGCATCCGTAGCATCTATCAAAACCAATTGGTGAGCAAACTAAGTACATTGACTCCTGACCTAATTGGGAGAACACTCAACCAATCTGGTAACCTTTGACTGCTAGGGGGCGCTGTAATTAGCAAAACCTTTTTTTGCCCGTAGCTGCTGAAGTGTATTATTCTGCCATGGAAGTCTATGGCAGCCCATAGAACCGTCTGGTAAAAAGTTGTGAAGTTTGGCACACTGATTAGAGACAGTCCTGTGATAAATTTCATCAAGTTTTAAGTCGGCACCTCATACACTCTAGCACCACCAACAGGTCAAAGTTGGATGTGCGTTCACGCACCTAACCTTTGACCTGTCGCTCTGAGTTTTCAAAAACCAGGTGTTGTTGGTGTCCTTGGACTAAGCTGAGTTCAATGCACCCTATGATGTCAATTTCCGCCATGATGGATTTTCCGCTATATTGAATTTTATCAAAAACACTTAAAAGTTTTCATAGGTCACAAATTTTGTCCGATTGACTCCAAACTTGATGCACATCATCTTCAGAGCATGTCTCACAAATGTATTGCTTTTTGTCTTTCGAACTAAAACAATTTGGCCATAATAGCCAATCGAAATTTGAGGCGAAGCCGCCAAACAGGAAGTGAGCTCATATCTCAGCAACCCATTCATCTATCATAACCAAACTTAGTCCATGGTCTCAGGACCCAATCAGGGGTACGCTCAAGAAATCTGGTGATCTTTGACCTCTAGGGGGCGCTGTAATTAAGAAACATGCCTTTTGGCCTGTAGCAGCAGTTGTGCTTAGAATTAAAACACACTAGTGGTTTCTGCTAATACTGTTGGAGGTTCTTAGGCCGACCCAAGCCAACTTGTGATGTCATCATAATTGATTCGGCCGCCATATTGGATTTAATCAAAAACACGTACAAGTTTTCGCAGGCCACAAATTTCAGCAGATCCTCACCAAAATTGGCAGAGACCATCTTCAGACCATGCCTTATCAGTGCATTGCTTTCTGGAACAATTGACAGAAGCATTCGGCTGTAACAGCCAATCAAAATTTGCGGCAAAGCCGCCAAACAGGAAGTGAGCTCATATCTCAGCAACCCTGCCATGTATCATAACCAAACTTACTACATAGATTCATGCCCCCATTAGGAGGACGCTCAAAAATGTGTTGACCTTTGACCTGTAGTGGGTGCTGCGATTAGCAATATTGCATTTTGATCTGTAGTTGCTGATGTGCTGATGTGATCTTTTATTTTTGGATGTGAAACTGATGACAACATGTTCCATCCAGTTCATTCTAATGCGTGCGTGGAAGGGCGGGGCAGGACGGGGTGGGACGGGCAGGGGTGATTAGGTGGGGGGGCTGGCTGGCGGAGGCGGCGGCAATACTCAGCTCTGTTTCAGCCCTACAAAATCAGTTATGTTTGATGTGAAACTTGACCTTGTAACTCAGCCAATCTTGGGTTGTATGGCATGGAACTTGCTGTGACTGCTTAAGGCTATATGTCTGATGCAACGGCATTGACTTACATGGCAAATCTGGCCTGCTGAACTGTCTGCTTGGCCCCCACATTGCTGCTTGCAGCTATATTTTTATATGTAATTTGTTAACTTAAACACACATATTAACAGGTGTCAGTAAGGTGTCTATATTAGGCTATTGAGCGCTTGAGCAGCTTTCGTCTCACCTCCGAGCGCACGTAAATTGGCAATTTGATCGGTTTCAGCTAAAAGGCGCACCATCATCAAGTAACGTTAACGTTACTAATTTAAGTTAGAAAAAGACATATACTTAATTACTGTAGCCTACACCAAACCAGACAAGAGAGACAAAAGTCTATCAACTGCTTACTAAGACGAACGACACGCAGGACGTCTTCATCTACGATAGCAGCTATTTATGCTGCACCATGAATTAATCGACCCTTTAGAGTCATGTAAACTCAACAACTACCAAAAGTCAATATCAATTAATTTTACCTCTAGGCCTACATCTGAAGGCTAACAAGGAGGGTAACTCATCTGAAGGCTTCCCCCATGTTTGCTACAATAGAGTGTACTTAAGCTTGAATAGGGTCGCACTGCTGTCTCTAGATTTTTTTTTACATTTTAAACTTCCATGGTTTTCACATATTTTTGGTGCAAAAATAGGCTATCTGAAATAAATAGGCTATTTTCATTCATGGGTTTCTAACCCCTCTACTGTCTCAGCTACATTTTACTGTTTATCTATGCTCAGTGGTCATACAGTCACGTCCCCAGCCCCGCTCGCTGTTGTTCTGCAGCTGCTCTGAGCGTAGTCTCCACGAAAAGACCGTTGCTAATCAAATACGAAATATAGGCCTAAACAGGCCTCACGCGCAGAATCTGTTTTGTGATTGGTTGGATTGTTGCGATGTGCATATGTTGTTCACGTGATGTGCACTTGATTTTTGTTCATGATAAAATGACACGTCTTGTTGCCTACATTTAATGTTCCTATTGATTTAAAAAAAAAAAGTCATTACAACCAATGCTGATGTGGTAGTGTTTTTTTTTGTTTTTACCCAACCAGTCCCCTATTGCTTCTAACAGTAGGCTAAATCTGCTTAATAATAAAATAGGCTCATAGGGACATTTTCTTATAATTCCAGAAGAAACCAAAACAGCACAGAAATGGGCTCGTTTTTTTATTTAAGCAATATAGCATGAGTGTGAGTGGCCTATAGCCTACTGGGGGTGTTTTTTTTTTTTTTTTAAATTGTTTGTGGGTGTGTGTGGGGGGGGGGGGGCACCAGAGGATCAAAGTAAGGTCATGGGGGCGTTTGCTCAAAAAAGGTTGAGAACCACTGATGTATAAGAAATGACAAATATTATAAGAATAACAAATAATTATAGGCTACAGCTGTGTCGGAGTCAATAAGATAAACAGCCTTTACAGTTATACTTGCCTTGCACTACAAGTCCATATTGACAAGTAGCTGTAATGTTATAGTGTGTTAACCTCCACAACCCAACAGCATTCTATTGTAGTATGCTAACATCCACAACCCAACAGTATTCTAACACTAATGCTTCAAGTGGGATTTGAACTCTCAACCTAAGGATCACCAGAATAAGGCATTATCCCACTGAGCCACTGTCAATCCTACATGTTGGCCAGTCACATTCACATGATGAAAATGTGTATTGGTAAACACACAACAAGAAAAACTCCAAGCATACATTTGACAATAAAATGAAGGGCTTTCCTAAAAGAGTACACCTGAAAACTTTTTGAAATTCTGGGGCAATTAGACATTTGTAGAGAAGAATACTAATGGATTAAATATAAATATGATAGACTTAATGATGAAGGAAAAATAGTAAACAAACAAGTTCCCCTGAATGTCATAGTGCGTCTCGGCATTCTGATTCTTGGCAACTGATGAGTGTGAATGTTGATTGGCTGAGGTCATTCAGGTGCTGTTCAATGGTGTGACTCTTAAATGACCAATAGCATGTGCAGCTTGATCCTAAAGTTCTAACAGGGATTCGAACACTCAACCTAAGAAACACCAGTACAAGGCATTATCCCACTGAGCCACTAACAATCATACACATTGAGCAGTCACATTCACATGGTGAAAATGTGTGTTGGTAAACACACAAGAAAAACTCCAAGCATACATTTGACAATAAAATGAAGGGCTTTCCTGAAAGAGTACGCCTGAAATCTTTTTGAAATTCTGGGGCAATTAGACATTTGTAGAGAAGAACACTAATGGCTGAAATATAAATATGATAGACTTAATGAAGGAAAAATAGTAAACAAAGAAGTTCCCCTAAATGTCAGAGTGTCTCGGCATTCTGATTCTTGGCAACTAATGACTATGTTGATTGCCTGATGTCATTCAGGTGCTGTTCAATGGTGTGAATCTTCAATAACCAAAAGTATTCGAGCTAGAGCCTAAAGCACTACCGGGGATTTGAACTGTCAACCTAACAAACACCAGCACTAGGCATTATCCCACTGAGCCACTGACAATCCTACATATTTGGCAGTCACATTCACATGGTGAAAATATGTGTTGGCAAACACACAACATCAAGAAAATTCCTAGCATACCTTGACAATTAAGGGCTTTATAAAAAAAGAGTATAGATCTGAAAATGTGCACTGTTAATGGTATCCACCTAATGATGGTTGTATGGTTGTTCTCCAAGATATTTTTTTTTACTCATATAGGAATATAGGTAATATAGGAGAAACGGGCTGAGTGGTCAAACTTTATTGGCCTATCTCTGAAATGGAACAACATATCCAAATTCTTTTGATAACTTTTGTGAGGCTTTGTCTAAACATTGTCTGTGAGAATTTTGGTGAAGATTTGATAATGTTTGAAGCCTGTGAAACTTTTTATGATGTTTGGCTTTTCTCTGAAATTGTGGCAAAAGTAAACATTTTTAGAGCATAAGACCAGGGTGAAAAAGATGCATCTGAATGTAGAGATTAATATGATGAAAGAATTTTGAGTCTAGGTCAATCTGGTAAGGAGAAATTAGCATAATTAACTTTTTCTCCAATAGCGCCACCTTTGGGTGCAGTACCCCAAATTTTGGGTTATGGGTAGGGGGGGGGGGGGGGTACTGGTAACCATACCTGAAAATTTGAAGAGTTTTGGAGTTAAGGTTTAGGCTGCAGTATGACTTTTACAGAAATTTGGCCAAAAATGAACGGTACAGAAACAATAGGGGTCCTGCAGCTATGCTGCTCGGACCCCTAAATAAGTGGCAGCAAGTGCAGCAAGCACACTTAATAATACTCAAAGCATACCTGAAGCCGGGGAAATGCGCCTGGGATGGCTTCTGAAGTAGCATCGCAAATGAGAGAAAATTTAGAAAAATCCACAGACAGAGGGTGCTCTTGAACATTCTCACCGTCTCTGAAAGCATAACCGTGGCTCAACAGGTAGGTCTATAGATAGGCTAAACTCATTTTTCAGGCATCTGACCGACCGGGTTGACACTTAAGTGTGAGAAATCGGGGGTGTGGCGTGTAAGTGTGTGAAACTAATCAAATGCGTGTGTCTCACGGCCAATGCGTGAGAGTTGGCACCTATGTTACCACTGACAAGATCAGGCAGAAAGCAATGGAAGTGAATGGGGCTAAAGCCGTGAATGTCAAAGTTAGGAACTTTTGAGCTCTGCATAACACCGAAGTAGCCTGGAAAAAGCGCCGCCATTGTTTCCTATGGAAGTCTATGGGAGTGTCGCCACTCTGTTTTTCTACCACTCTGGTTATCCCTATTGCCTGTACACTTTTTTCTACCACATCTTTTCCTTCCCTTCGCCTCTCTATTAATGTGCTTGAACACAGAGCTCTGTGAACAGCCAGCCTCTTTAGCAATGACCTTTTGTGTCTTGCCCTCCTTGTGCAAGGTATCACTGGTCTTTTGGACAACTGTCAAGTCAGCAGTCTTCCCCATCTAAACTGAGAGACCATTTAAATGCGGGGGGGGGGGGGGGGGGTGATGTGATCTAATTAGCTGATTAGAGTGTGGCACCAGGTGTCTTCAATATTGAACCTTTTCACAATATTCAAATTTTCTGAGATACTGAATTTGGGGTTTTCATTAGTTGTTATAATCATCAAAATTAAAAGAAATAAACACTTGAAATATATCAGTCTGTGTGGAATGAATGTATACATTACAAGTTTCACTTTTTGAATGGAATTACTGAAATAAATCAATTGTTCATGATATTCTAATTGACCTGCACCTGTATACTCTAAAGCTGTTGGGGGAGCTCTGCTGAGAAAAAGCGAGAAAACAGCAAAGAAACTGCCAAAACTGCATAGGGGGGCTTTAAGTATTATGCATTATATGATTATTCCTTTTGTTAAAAAAATAAGTTGCTGTCTTTTACTTTACAGTTTTTCTCAGTCACTTTGGTCCTTTTCTCAGTTCAGAATGAACATTCTCATAACTATTAGTTCAACCTCCACAACATGTAGTCATTTGTGCACATTATAGTAGCAATTTCTCCTTCCTCTGAACAAATTGCAAATGCTTTTGGTCATGTATCAGTTGCTTTCATACAAATCTCTGCTGTTTTATAACATCAACATTTGCTTAGGTCATGTCAGTCAAAATGAACTATACTTATGGATGCTGAATAGTCGTTCCCAATAAAACTAATAGTCTTCATTTCATTGCTTGAGTCATTACATACAAAATTGTTGATGAAATTCTGTCACAATGCTGTAGAATTGCAGTAAAAATGTGAAATGTACGTATTCAGTGTCTTGTACTAGAACTTAGTGACCGATCAGTCCTGGTTCCCCAAAGCAGACCTGGTTGTCTTCCTAAACCGTGAGTTGGTCAATGGACAGCGTAGTTTAGCCCTGAATCTGCTTCGGCCAAAAACCCAGAAATGGGTTTGGCTATCCTTGGAGAGTCCACCACACAATGGAAATATGAGGCCCCTCACCGGTCACTTCAACTACACCATGTGTTATCGCCGGGACTCAGACATTTACGCACCGTATGGGTGGCTTGTGCCAAGCAAAGCTCCTATTGGCACAACTGTTGATGACTTCATACCAAAGGGCAAAACTGCTCTGGCCTGTTGGATCGTGAGCAACTACCAGGCTAGACATTTGAGGACACAAGTGTACAACAAGCTGAAAAATGTCATCCCGGTGGATGTGTATGGAGGAGCAAGAAATAAGCGTATCTCTGCTGATACTGTCCTACCCACAATATCTCGTTACTATTTCTACCTCTCCTTTGAGAACAGCGTTGCTACAGACTACATCACGGAGAAAGTTTGGTCAAACGCTTTTAAGGGTGGTGCCATACCAGTGGTTTTAGGCCCGCCACGGGAACAATACGAGGCAGTCTTGCCAAAGAACTCCTTCATCCATGTGAATGACTTCAGCACAGTAGAGGAACTGGGCCACTTCATGAAGACACTGGCTGCAGATAAAGAGCGCTACGCCACCTACTTCGCCTGGCGTCTGAACTATACCGTTGGTGGTCTTACAGGATGGGCGGAGAGACTGTGCAATGTCTGCCCAATTCTTAGCAGTTTGCCTACATCAAAGATATATAAGGACTTACATGGCTGGGATTGGCAATGAAAGCTGGAGGAAAAATTTGTACAAAAAGTGCTACTGGTAGCCTATGCGATCGCACTTGATTTTAAGGCACTTTTAAACATATTGGCACCTGTGTTCTTTTAGAGAGTGTTATTTGATAGCCAATACTGCTCTTTGAAATAGGGGAAATTGACACAAATTCATTCAATTATTACTTAAGTTCAAGTTTCACTTTATTTATCCTTAGAAAAGGAAATTTAGTGTGCAGCAGGGTGTCTAAAACACATACACAGTAAAAGCACCGGCAGATGCCAACAACATTGACAGCACAGCACAGGACACACAACAACAGCACAGGACACGCAACAACAATGGAGGCACTCCTTCCCTTAAAAAAAAAAAACACAGGTACATCTGTCGTTATCAGCATGGACAGAATAAATAAGTAAGTAAATAATCACATAATGTATAAAAGATACAAGAAATCTGTCAAGTGAATTCAGGTTCCTGATAGCCACAGGAATAAAAGAATCTCTGGCACGTCTAGTTCTTAATAGAGGGAACCTAAAACGGCGCCCTGAGGGAAGCAGATTAAACTCCCCATAAAGTGGGTGATCAGGGCAGTTTAAACCCTGTTGACCCGTTTATCATATACATGCTGGAGCTGTAGCTGTACCCCAACCACCTTAGACGCCACATTAACCAGCTTTGTTAGCTTACGCTTGCTGGTCATTGAAAGACCACTGTATCACACCACAATACAAAAAGTCAAGACTGATTCAATAAAACACTGGTAAAACAAAGTCATCAGAGTCCTGCACACACTAAATGATTTCATTTTCCGCAAAAAGAAAAGTCTCTGTTGGGCCTTTTTACATGCAGCATCTGTGTTGCTCTCAAAAGATAGTTTGCTGTCAATGATGGTTCCTAAATATTTATATTCATCTACCATCTCAACATTCATGTTCTGAATGACAGTTTGAGAAACACTGTGCTGTGTTCTACGGAAATCAATAATCATATCCTTTGTCTTGGAAACATTGATAGACAGATAAAAGTAGGCTACTATATTGTCCTTAAGATGTCAAGTTAAAGTTACCCACAACCCCTTAACCTGGTTAAGACCAATTGAGACATGGCAAACAGATGGCTGTTTAATGACGGCACTTCCAGGGAAGTTGAAAATAATCAAATTGGCTTTTAAAGACTCCACAGACACAGACTCCAATGTTTAGCTTTTTGGTTTTCTCCCTCTACTGGACTCCCTGAGAACGTGCAAGTATATACTGTATATATATATTTCACTATTTTGTCACCACAAGCTATGCCTTCCCCTTTCCACAAGGGGATGAAACAGTCATGTACTTACTGGACCTTAAATCTTTTTTTTTTGTCCAAAAGTACACCAAATTTGAATAAACTTTGCAAATCAAGTTGACGCCAATCAGTAGGCTTATTGGACCTTTTGCAGAACTGTGCAGATGCATGCTGACCTTTTACACAATGCAAACAAGCCCAGCATGCATCACACTCAGCCAGATCTGCACAGTGCTGCAAGACATCAATTTGACATCAAGATATTCAGTTGGTGAGTTGCTTCTAGGGATTATGAGAAAATATGAGGTACGTTTGTGTAGAATGACAGGAAGCGAGTGGGAGAGAGAGAGTCCGGGTGGGACCTGGAAAGGACCACGGGTCAGGAATCGAACCCGGATCGCCGGCGTATGCTGCAGGTGCCCCAGCCAGTCGCACCACGGCCGGGGCCAATGTCAATTTATTTATATAGCACTTTTAAAAACCAACAACAGTTGAACAAAGTGCTGTAAAATAATAAAGTAAAATAAATAAAAATAAAAAACTGTAATAGGTCTGAGAGATAGGTGGGGCCTTTGCATGCACATGCACACACACACACAAACACACACATACACACACACACACACATGTACTGTAACACACACACACACACACACACACGGGAGTATTTGTGTAATACTGTATGTCTGAGAGATATAGGTGGGGGCTTTGACAGTCAAGCATTTAAAGGTTATTAGCAAAATCTTCAAATGAATCATATGGTGAACAGGGAGCCAGTGAAGGGGGGCTAAGATGGTGAACAGGGAGCCAGTGAAGGGAGGCTAAGATGAGAGAAATGTGTTCTCGCTTACAGGTACCAGTTAAGGGGTGAGCTGCTGCTTTTTGAACCAATTGCAAATGGGAAAGGGAGGCCTGGCTGAGGCCAACATATAGAGTCCATAAAGGTTAGGCAAGGCTTGATTTCAGATAGGGTTCTTAACTGAAAGAGACTAGCTTTGACTAGTGTTGACTATGTACTTTGTTGTTCTAATGTTTCTTTTTTCTCTAAACTGTTTATTGTGGCGTCTCAAGATATGTGCACTGTTGGGTGCGATTTGTGTAAAAACCAGGGGGGGATGAAGGAACGATTCATAGCCTGGTAATGTCATGGCTAATAATACCCTATATTATTTTTGCCTTATTGTGTTGATGATTTTCAGAGTATGGTCAGAACTACCATTAAGAAGAAGCCCTTCCTCAAAATATAAAGGAGATTTTGAAAAATCCCAAGTCTTCTCTTTCTTGGCTTATTGATTGTATTCTCAAGTGACTTTGACCTGATTACTTGAGTAAGTGTCACAAAATTGGATATCCCAACTGTGTGATAAGTGTGTCTTGCACTGTGCATCTGCATCATGCCTTTAAGGAGGAAATACAGACGCACTATATGTTTACATTGAGTGACTGTACTACCCCCTCTTATGGTCGGGGTGTGAACTTCAGGGTTAACTGATTTTAGGTTTAGGTTTGGATTTCTATGACTTGAATAAGATGACTACAGAATGTTAGTAATTGTGAAACATAATCCTTAAATTCACAATGTCAGTACTGCCCATCACAACATACTCACTACATCTGAGACGGCAATAACTAAGACTTCAATCTCAACCCATAGGCCAAGTGTGTTGTGTCATCTGCTTGTGTCATATGCTTGATGGTGTGTGACATCAACATAAATAACACAGTAACACGACAGATATTTTTAAAAATTTTTTAAAAAATATCACCAAAAAGAGCAAAATAATATTACTGAATTGAAGAAAATTAACTCTGGGAAAACAGTTCTATCAAAAGAGTAACTTTTACTCTTTTCAGAGAGGGACTACATGTTATCTGGCATAGAGTAACTTATACTCTTTTCAGATTTCCTTGATTTCTTTGTTAACAAAATGTCTAATATACGTGACCAAGTACCCATTTCCTTGTCACACCTGAAACAAGTTGTATTTAATCTAAAACCCTCCTTTTATCCACTCAACTGTATTCCACCAAGGGTGGTGAAGGAGGCATTTGAGAGTGTGGGTCCCTCCATCCTCTCTATTATCAATTCATCACTTATCTCTGGCCAAGTACCAACTCATTTTAAACATGCAATAGTGCAGCCCCTGCTTAAAAAAACAGAGCTTGATGACACTGACTTAAACAATTATAGTCCCATCTCAAAATTGCCCTTTCTTTCTAAAATCCTAGAAATGGTTGTCTTTCAACAACTCTAATCCTTTCTATCATGAGATGTTAGACATCTTCCAGTCTGGATTCCGACCTAAACACAGCACGGAATCTGCTTTAATTAAAGTCCCTAACGACTTGTTAATATCTGTGGATGCAAAGAAATGTGCATTACTTATGCTGCGCTGCCTTTGACACTGTAGATCACTCCATTCTTTTAGAGCGCCTTGAGCACTGGGTTGGAATTTCAGGTACTGCACTGAAATGGTTTGCTTCCTTCTTAGAGGGAAGAACCTTTTCAGTTTCTTTCAATGATACTTCATCTTCACTGAAAAAAGTGTTTCTGAGCATGTGTAGATATAACATAAATGAAATCTGTGAAATTAACAATAAAAATATTGTATCTTTACATGAAAATGTTTTGTTTGAAATTAATCTGCATTTGTTCAAATTTACGGAAGCGTATTGCATTCATGACAAATAAAATAAAAATGCACCCTGTTTGTCTGAATTAATGACTTGGCACATCCTGTTTTTTCAGAATTGTTGAGTTAACTATCTCATCAATACAGAAAAACAGCCCTGTTTCTCTGAATTAACAAGTTATTCTGATTTTCTGAATTAACGAGAAAATTCTCGTTAATTCAGAAAAACAGAGCTGTGACTTGCATGAGGTAAGCTTATAGATACCTGGACTAGGTGTTTTAATTTTTGTTTTAGGTGTTTGGTTTGGCTGTCAAACTCTCCGCAGCAAACTGAAAAAGTCCGATTTAACTTGGGTTTTATCAAAGAATGTCTGTGTAGATGCATAAATATAGAACACTTCTAGATTCTAAATCGCATTTAGCTAGCAGTAGCTAGTTATATGGATGTTGGCGTTGATGCCTAGCCTACAATGCAGCCTGCATAGGCTACCGATCATTTTGATCATCACCTATGTTGCTGTTTGCTTGGCCGTCTTTACAACTGTTTTTCTGAATTAACGAGATAATTTTCTTGTTAATTCAGAAAATCAGAATAACTCGTTAATTCCGAGAAAAAGGGCTGTTTTTCTGTATTGATGAGATAGTTAACTCAACAATTCAGAAAAACAGGATGTGCTAAGTCATTAATTCAGACAAACAGGGTGCATTTTTTTTTATTTGGCATGAATGCAATACGCTTCCGTACAAATTACAATAAAATTGTCTGTTTTTTCATTTACATACATTATTAAGTTATCCCAGTCGATCTTCTCAAGTAGCCTACAAACACTCAACAAACAAAAAGCTTGTTTAATTTACGCTTTTCTGTACTCCCGCCAACTGGCACGCATCCGTTGAAAACAGCAGAAGACCACCGCATTTCCAGAGGCTGGGTTTATGATTGAGTCCACTGAACGTTAAAGAATAAAGTTTGCCAAGTATCGATACCTGGTTATATTTATTTTACTGTCTATGGTTAGATTAGCTTCCATTGTCAAGTTAAACTAAAATACTCTAGAACAGTAGAACTAGTCGAGTCTTTTTGTTTAATTTGAAAATGAATTAACATTAGCAAGTGGCCTTACTCAACTAGCAGCTAGTGGACTTAGCCTAGCACTACTAGTCGTGTGTGACGTTAAAGCAAAACCCTCGCAAAAATGCATTTGTGTAAATACTCGAGTCAAACGTTAGGTTAAAAGGATATTGACAAAGGCTGCACTTAAGATTGACGATGGTTTAGTTTTCTGGTCAAACGACTTCTTGAATTAGCCAAATTGAAACTACATTTGCTGCCGCTAGGGTGCATCTGGATTTCTAGGCTATTCTTGAATGGGCTCGCTACGAATGGGCACTAGCCAACTAGCTGCTAGCAGTGATAAACTTGAGTTGAGTTGAGTTTGATAAACTACAACCAACTGCCCGTGGCGAACCCATTCAAAAAGCCATTTGACCCGAAAACTAAACCATGGTCAATCTTAAAAGTGCAGCCTTTGTCATCAATATCCTTTTAACGTAACGAAAGGTTGCCGTATTTACATCATTTAAAATAAATCCAAGGTACACGTAATCATTCCTGGGAATAGGTAACATTTAATATACACCGAGTATATCATGTCAAAACTATCAAATGTTATAGAACTTTCTCGAAGTTTAGTAAGATAAGGAAAGGCCAAAAATGTACATTTAAGTCTATGAGAGGCAAGGTCTTTCTGTAACCAGTTCTGCAACCAGCAGACTGATTTATTCAGTGTAGTCTTAAGATTAATTTGTCCATGTCTTTGTTCTGTTTCTCTTGCCCATGTGTGTCTGTCATTATGTTTCTACATCTCCATGTCTTGTCTACATCTCTTGGTCTCTCAGATCGAGAAGGAATTCTGCAGGATGAAGCTGAAGCTATTGCAGTCCACATTCCTGGGCAAGTTGGATGAGGTTGAACACACACCCAAGCTGTTGAGCCTGTACAGGAGGAAGGGTGGAGCCATTGGGAAGAAACTTGATGAGACCCTTGACATGTTAAATGAGGCATGTATTTACAACAGTGTGGTAGTAATTAGTTGTATGTATAGTAGCTTTCTGATGTCTGTAATCTCATATTTTATATTAATCTCATAGTTCTCGTATTAATTAGTAATCTCATTCCATATTTTTGTAGGACGACACAATTGAGTCGCGAAGAGAAGTTGTGATCAGAGGACTCACACTCTACCTTGGTGAAAACACTGGAGAGTTAATGAAGGACTACCAGGTAAAGAAACTATTACTATGCATGAAGGACACAAAGTATAATCAAGAATAAAAAAAACACATAGTTCAGGACTTTTTTCCATTGTGGTACTGATAATATTTTAGTATTTAATTATTAAAAATGCTGTAGTGAAACATGGGAAATCCTCACAGATATCTAGTGACATGTACACGAATATCCTACTGTAGGGTTTGTTGATAACACTGTATAACCATTTGTATAATTATGTAGTTAACAGAACCAAATATATGATACTCTTTATACTGTATAAAGCTACATTGCTTAATTACTCCAACAAATTGACTTAAAATGGCCTTAAATGGCATTTGATTGAACTCTGTGATACCTGTAGACACCCTTGTTAAGCTACAATACTACTCAAAAGTACCACATAACAATCTGATCATCTGTTTGGAGAGGGTGACAAAGAGTTATGCATCCTTCACATTACTATACAATAAATAAGTGTTATTGTATTTAACAGGTTTTTAATGACGACGATGCTGCGACCATCCAAGAAGCTATTACTACATTTGTCCTCGGCATCTTTGTTGTCAGCAAAGCCAGGGATGGAGGGAGCAGAAGTCCTTTTTGGTATCCCTCCCTCCATGTGGCACATGCTTGCACCTACTGTATCTGATGGGCCTTATCTATGCCTTGGAACTGAGGTACCCTAATAAACTGAAGATCTTCCTAGAGCTAGAGGATGCAAACCAAAAAATGTCCTCCAAAGTCCATGATCTCAAGGTCTGTTTGCAAGCTTAAAATCTATACAGATGGTGTTGAAGGTGTAGGATTTGAGTGAGCTCACTCTTATCAAGTTTTACAGAGTTTTACAGTTGTTCTGAGATTCTCCCAATGCACTCTCTCAAGTTACATTAATCGTTTATTTATTTTTTATTCTATGATGTTGGCAAATAATTCATTTTTAGATTTGAGTTTGATGATGCTGGCGCATACTATGTTAGGTTACAGTTTCAAATTTGAGAGCTGCTGGATTACTGCAAAAATATGTGTTATTTTTAAGTGTCTGGTTTTAAAAAACAATCGCCAAAATTGAAAACAATAGAAAAAATGTTAGTTACTGTTTATTAAGAATGAATATGTATTGTTGTTGAACTCTACTATGATATACTATCTACTGGTATAATACTACTATCTTTAAAAAAAAAATCTTTGTAATAGAATGTATTTTGATTTGTTTTTTTGGCTTTTGTCAAATAAATGTATTTATTTGAGCTAAATGACTTCCAAGTCTTGTTTTACTTTATTTATTAGTGGGTTTGATCCAGCAAGACCACAGCATGGCGGCTTGCGGAGCAAGCCCACTATTGTTCTTCTTAAGTTTTCTTATTAGTGGGTTTGATCCAGCAAGCCCACTATTGTTCTTCTTAAAGGAGAATTCCGTTTAGAATTCAGGCTAGCCATGCAAATAAATCACTGTTTTACACCCATTTACGAGGCTCAATGTATCTCCACACTTCATTGGTAGACTTCCGAGGGCCCTGACATTTAAAACGAGACATTGAGAACTGTTGACAAAACAATTATTGACAAAAATAATTCAGTGGAAATGCATGGATTCCAGTTTCTTCCAGTAGCAGCAACTGGAATCCATGCATTTCCACTGAATTATTTTTGGAATCTGATCCCTTATCATACCTGTTCATTCTTACTCGTTGCTCGACTTATCGTGACTAAATTCAAGATGGCTGCAAACGCTAAACTTCGTGAAGATACTGTCTGTATAAATCGTCTTGTAAGTAAACTACCAGTGCTTTTTCAAAGTTCTCAATGTCTCGTTTTAAATGTCAGGGCCCTCGGAAGTCTACCAATGAAGTGTGGAGATACATTGAGCCTCGTAAATGGGTGTAAAACAGTGATTTATTTGCATGGCTAGCCCGATGCCGAAGCACCACTATTGAAAAAGCTGTTGGTAGCATCGGCTAACTAGCGCCAGATTTTGGAGTGCAGGGGACAAGCCGAGATGGGCTATGAGACATACGTTCACACTCGGTATCATGTTTCAATACACTTTAGGTCAATATCACACCGGAATTCTCCTTTAAGTTTACTTATTATTATTAGTGGGTTTGATCCAGCAAGCCTACTATTGTTCTTCTTAAGTTTACTTATTATTATTATTCTTAGTGGGTTTGATCCAGCAATAATTGCTGTTGTTTTGAGAAGTATCTCTCATGCAAGCATCATGCAACAATGCAAAAAACAATGGCTATTGTAGGCCTAATTATATTTTACATTAGTAAAGCAGTACTCTGATGTGCATGCTTTCACAAACTTTTGTGAACAATCTTAGCACTTAAACATTGACTGTTTTGAAGTGCATGTATAGCAATATAGTATAAAAATAATAATAATTGATATTTGATGGGGGGTGGGAGGAGGGGGTGGGTTCATGTAGGTGGGCCCTATGACCCCAAAGTATGCCTTGACTGGGCCTCAGGTCAAAGAAGTTTGAGAAAGGCTGATGTAGACGACAAAGCAGCAAGGAGGCGTCGTGTGATCATTTAAACAAGTTTTATGACAAGGTCGATGAGGGTGGGAAAAATCGTACATTTCTGTGCAAACTTTGCCCGCACTTCAGTCACATTCAGTCACATTGTCTTATAAGAAAATGCAGTCCATTTTTCGGTTCCAGCAGCCAACAACCTCAGAACTGACCCTTCAGGCCTCTCAGGAGACGCTGGCCTTTAACCGCAGCCAGAAGAGAGTCTGCAGAAATTTGATTGCCTTTAAAAATCTGACTTCTTAAAAAATCTTAAACTGGCTGCATTACGTGATTATTTCTGAGATTCTGATACGTTTTTAACCATGACCTACTGTATACACAGTTCTGGTTTGAAAATGTATCTCTTAAAATAATCACTTTATGCAGTCAGCTTAAGATGGCTTACTAGCAACTAACTAATTACCCTAGCAACAACCTAGAAACCACCCCTGTAATGTCAACCTAGCGACCACCATAGCAACCAGCATAGCAACCATGTTATTTATGCGTTTTAGCTTTTTGGATGTTGCGTTAATGCAGATAACTTTTGATCCGTGTGCCCGATTTTCATAAACGAGGTACCGTTGGAATCCTTGGATGAGGCCGAGTTCCATGCCCCTGATCAAACCCACACAGTAAAATTGACAGTGTTATTAAGTGTTAATTTTTCAGAGACATATTTTTCAGTGTTCATTAGTGTTAATTAGTGTAACTTCGGGAGTTGTTTGAACAAACATGTACACCCACGGTGTAATTAAAACTCACAACCTAGTGTTTTAAGTGGGTGTGAATGTACGAACTCTGGGGTGGAGTCATTTACATTTCCGGTCCTTCAGTTGAGATTTTTGAAAAGAAGATGGACGCCATTGAAGTACAGCGTGGGATAGTAAAAGGTAAATTCATTTGTTCCCTCTACTTCTGTAAGCTAGCATGAAAACTACGACAAATACACAATTAAGTAATGTCACATCACAGGTATATGTTTTCATACCAACGTGTTTTACCTACTATGAAATATTGGTGACGTTAGCTTGGTCGCTAGCTAGTAGCAAGGTCGCTAGCACTAGCTAGCTCAGAAAATTATTGGTAAAACATCCAGCAAGCTAACATAACTTCGGTGGGTTATAACCTTATCAAATTGAAATGGTTAAGTTTATGTTAATTTGTAATACTTAAACTGTAAACTGACATTAATATAATATTGGAGTCGACAACGTCTTAAAGTCCTTTCTGAAATTCGAAAAGGCGGTTGGAATTTGAATACCCACTGAGGGAATAGCTCTAACATGCTAACGTAGCCTAGCTGATTAACATTAGTTACAGCCAGAACTCCACTGTTCATAGCGATCTAACGTTAGTGTGCTGCCAAATGCTCACCTGGCACAAATGGATCTGTTGACTGACTAATTATAACAGTCTGTCGACTCATTGACGTTTGGTTGAACTGAACATTATTGCTTGGTCATAAAAAATTGCTGCTAGCTAACATTAGCTGAGACCACGAGGGCATTCGTTTAACTGTTAGGCATTTGTAGCAAACAGAGGTGTAAGGTAACCGTTAGCCTGGTTGGTTTGGTGCAGTCTCCATTCTCTGTATGGCACTGGTATTAGTTTCTGTTAGAGTCTGTTGGCTTTATTTGGGTTAGATCAATTTCTTTGTTTCCTAACTTATAAAGGGTGCAGGTAAGCCAAAGAGTATAGAAGTTAGCTAGCTGATACTAATTTTAGATATTTGTAGAAATTGTGGCTCAATAGCTTGCAAGCACATGCATAAGGATATTCAGTCCATCAGGCATAACGTTACAGCTGAGCAGAGTAAGAAATGTTTATTCTCTGAAATTATGAGCAGTTTTTTATGGATATGGTAAAATGTAGACGTGTTTACTGCCTAATGAAATTATTTAAGCTATTACCAGTCATGTTGCTTAAAAAGTAGGGATTATATGAACATATTTTAAGACAAAACACTTGCGGTTGAAACATTTGGTAACCTGTGGTAAATAATGTCAGAATAAAGTTTAGAAGTCCTTTGCTGGTTAGTTGATATACTGCTGATAGTCAAATCATTGTTGTTCTTGTATTGATGTAATCATTTTCTTTGTTTTAACAGGGTCAGCAAAATGCTCATCAATGTCCAGTACCATGGAGAAAAAAGTACCTCAAACTCTTGGTTTTTCTTTTCAAAGTTTAATTCGAGAAGGTGAGGTTTTATGTGAGTTTAGCCAAAGTCCTTTTAGGCAAGTCCCTCCACTCGGCAGCCATATTGCAAAGCTTTTTTTTCTTCTTTCTTTTTTCTAGCTTGTTTAGACTATGAATCAGCCTGACCTTAGGCATGTTTCTTAATGATTTCACACGCACACTTTGTATCCTGGCTGGAGTTAATGCAGATCCTTATGATCCTTTTTAAGAAATACATTTGAAATCAATCAAAGTTCAAAATCCCTGTGCACAGCCCTTTTGCAGGTGCTGATGGTGTGCAGTATAACTATTAAAAAGTCAAAAACTAGTATAAATCGCACACTGGAGGGTATATTTTGTTGACTTTATATGGCGTGAAGGCTTTAGGTCCTAATGGACCTGATGAAGAAAATTGTGAAATGTGTTGTTCATGCCAAATAAAGTGGGTAAGGTTAAAAAAAAAAAAAGATTGTGTCACCCTTTAGTTGAATTAAGTGAAATAAAATCGGACCGAATTTCTTAAAGCAGCCCTTTAAGATTCCAATTTTTTTTTTCTTGTTCTTAAAACAAGGCACATCAATCCACTGGTGCAAAAGAAGAGAACACCTCTGCCATAGGAGATTCAGCAGAAAAAGGCCAAACAGGTGAGCATTTAAAATTAAAATATCACTTTCTCAACTCCTACTCAAGCGAGTAGGACGCATTTCACACTGCTCCTGCTTCACCTATCCTTTTAGCAATTTCCACTCTTTTTCATTCTTTTATTTCATTTACAAGCTAGTTTAGCAAAGACAGTGAAACCAGTACATTTAAATCTGAAACTTTAGTGGTTAGTTTTTTAATTTAAATGAGCCAGCCAAGTCAACGAGCAAAAACTGAACGGCAATTCACCTTGAAGTTGGATTAAAACAAAATGCGCTCCTCCGGCCAGAGAGCCAGGAGATCATGCCGAAAATGTACTGAGCTAGAACAGAGGATTTCTACTTTGGAATCAAAGATGCATGCCCTTCCATCAACGACTCGCAAAAACATGCTTTTCAGTTGGGATGAATTTTATTGACAATTTTAACCTTTTTTGGAATCGCAGGGAATACTTCAGACCAAATAGCACAGAGCTGAGTTGGACTGGGGCCAAGATCTTAACCGAATACTATCACCTCTCTCTCCTGCACCCAACATTTTTTCTGCCAACCTTGAGCCGAGCCTCTGATAAGCGCTCAGTGGCCATACAGACGGAACAAGTGGATGACATCAACAACTCAGCTAAACCAAAACACTCTGCACAGGCTGAAACAGAGATATGCCCAACCTCCCCTGCTGTGGGGCCCTCTGATAACCACCCGCTAGCCTCCACTGAAATGCAGACCTTGGAGAAACATAAACAACCAGCTCAACAATGCCAAGCCATGTCCACTGGACAAGATAAGATGGGTGCTGCTAAAATGACTCAAAGTCAATCACTGGCGTCAAACTCCCTGGAATCTCAGCAAACAAATGGATGTGATGAGCATGAGGAGATAGCACCTATCAAAGCTGCTGAGAGGATATCAGAAAGGAAGGGTCATGTTGTAACACCAGTACCAATACCCCTCCCCACCTCTGTCGTCTCCTTGTCACCACAAAGACACAACAACATGGAATACACTACTGGAATACATGCTGAAAGCGGAGCATCTGCAACAAACTTCCCAGAACCTCAGCAGGCAGATGGAGACTCTGGATCAATTTTCAACCCCAACCTCCTTGATTTCCCATCACCACCCACACCCAATCACGTCCCCACCCAATCAAACTCCCCAGGCCACACAAACCCCCCTAATCTCCCATCCCCATCCCCACCCCTTCATCCCACCACCCACTCAAACTCCACAGGATCCCCTGAATACCCATCACCATCCCCACCCAAGCACATGATGTTCCCTGCAAGAATGGAGAGACTGCTACCAGTAGCCATGCAGAGTTTTACTAACCCAAGATCATTAGCACCAAAGAAGCGAAGGGCACCTCCACCCCCTCGCCCTCCCCCTCCCCGTTTAGAAGGATCTCTTAAGCAGCAGCAACCTCTTAGTTCATTTTCTCAGCCGGCATATAGCATGGAATGTGCAGTGGAAAATACAGATGGCAGCAGCAGGGGACAATTATATGATGACTGTATTGCATGATATTCTCAGGGTCCCTGCAATATAAATGGTACTGACAGTAGTTTTGAGAACATGCCGGGACCCAGTAAGCCCATGACATTCTCTATTCCTGTATTGACAAGAAATAGAACACAAATGCATCGAGCTTATAGGGTAAACCAGTCCAATCTCCTACCCGTACCACATCAACCTCAGATTTCCCCCATGGATCATATTTCCCCAACACTTAAACTAACAAAACTAGCACTCCTAAATATCAGATCTCTTTCAAACAAATCATTCTTAATTCATGATCTAATTTGCACACACAACCTTGATTTTTTACTTTTAACTGAGACATGGTTAGATCAAGCAAACAGTGCTGCTACTCTCATCGAATCAGCTCCCCCAAACTTCAGTTTTTTGAGTGCTACCAGAGCAAATAAAAGAGGTGGGGGGATAGCCACAATTTTCAAGACGTCTTTTCAGTGCAATCAGTCGTCATTCGGTGACTTTACTTCATTTGAATATCTGTGTGCATGCATTAAGTCTTCTCCTCAGATTTTATTACTGACAATTTACAGGCCTCCAAAACATTCAGCTAAAGTTTTTCTTGAAGAGCTAGGTGAACTGCTATCAGTTGTTTGCATAGAGTATGACTGTCTTATTATATCAGGGGATCTAAACTTGCATGTGGATAATCCTGAAAACAATTATGCCAAGGAATTCATTGCACTAATCGATACTTTCTCCCTAACACAGCATGTACAGGGGCCAACACACTCTCTCGGCCATACCCTCGACCTTGTTATCACAAAGGGTCTCGATGTCTCTACAGCTGTTAAAGACCTGGCCTTATCTGATCATTTTTGCGTGTTCTTTGATGTGTCTATGTCCCCACACACTCAAAACACAGCTATGATGGTAAAAAGGAGAATCATAAATGATCAGACAAGTGCTCTCTTTGAGCAAGCACTTTCACTAAAGTCAAGTCAACTGTCAGACTCTGAAGACTTATTTGATCACTTTAATGCAAAAATGGCAAACATTATGGATGACATTGCTCCATTACAATTCAAGAAAGTTAAGGACAAACAGAAAGCACCATGGAGGCAAAATCCAGCAGTTAAACTTCTAAAAAGAGAGTGTAGGAAGACTGAAAGAAAATGGCGTAAATACAAACTTCAGATCCACTATGAAATCCATAAAGAGATGCTCCGCACATATAACTCTGAAATATGCAAAGCAAGACAGTCTTTCTTTTCTAACATTATCAATAGAAGTTCAAATAACACTCGTATTCTATTTTCAACTGTTGATAAGTTAACAAATCCCCCCTCACAATTAGCGCCTGAACTTCTCTCAACTAATAAATGCAATGAGTTTTCATCTTTTTTTAAAGGTAAAATTGACAAAATCAGACTCAACATATCTGCTCAATTACAAATTCAACAACCTGAACTTCCAGCAACAAACAGAGGGAAACTAAACTTGATGTCAGAGTTCAGCTTGATAGACTACGAAACACTTGAAAAAACGGTACAGAATCTCAGCCCCTCCACATGTGTCTTAGACACTCTGCCTACCAATTTCTTCAAAACTGTTTTTCACCTCATAGCGGCGGATGTCCTTCAAATTGTAAATGTATCATTGCTGTCTGGCACTTTTCCTAAGTCACTAAAAACAGCTGTTGTAAAGCCACTTCTCAAGAAGAATAACCTGGATGCCTCCATGCTAAACAATTACAGGCCCATATCCAATCTACCTTTTATTGGCAAAATTATTGAAAAAGTAGTCTTTAATCAATTAACCACCTTCCTAACATCAAATGGGTATTTTGATTACTTTCAGTCTGGTTTTCGGGCAAATCACAGCACTGAAACAGCTCTCATTAAAGTTTCCAATGACATACGCCTCAACACAGATTCAGGTAAAACATCAGTCCTAGTGCTACTGGACCTTAGTGCAGCATTTGACACTGTTGATCACAATATTTTACTACACAGACTAGAACACTGGGTTGGATTTACAGGCATAGTTATCAGCTGGCTAAAATCATATCTACAAGAAAGGAGCTTCTTTGTTGCCATCGGAAACTGTACCTCAACACCAACGTCCTTGACCTGTGGTGTTCCCCAGGGGTCGATCTTGGGGCCACTATTATTCAACCTCTATATGCTCCCACTTGGACAAATCATTCAAAATAATTTGATTTCATATCATAGCTATGCAGATGACACACAAATTTACTTAGCTCTATCACCAAACAACTATGGTCCTCTTGAATCTATGTGTCAGTGTATAGAACAAATCAACACCTGGATGTCTCAACATTTTCTTCAGCTGAACAAAGAAAAAACTGAAGTAATTATATTTGGTAAAAATGAGGAAAGACTTAGGGTTGCCACTCTCCTTGACACAAAAGGGTTGAAGGCAAAGGATACTGTTAAAAACCTTGGTGTATTACACATGAAAGCGATAACTAAATCAGCTTTTTACCACCTCAAAAATATTGTCAAACTCAGAGGGCTGATGTCAAAACATGACTTAGAAAAACTCATTCATGCATTTATCTCCAGCAGGGTTGATTACTGCAATGGACTGTTCACAGGCCTTCCTAAAAAGACTATTAAACAGCTTCAGGTGATACAAAATGCAGCAGCTAGGACTCTAACAAAAACTAAAAGAACTGACCACATTACTCCAATTCTTAAGTCCTTGCACTGGCTTCCAGTAAGTCACAGAATTGACTTTAAAGCACTATTGCTTGTTTATAAATCAGTAAATGGAGCAGGACCTAAATACTTGTCAGACATGCTTCAGCAGTACACACCTTCTCGTCCTCTCAGGTCCCAGGTGAAAAACCTGCTAGTAAAACCTACAGTTAGAACTAAACATGGTGAAGCAGCTTTTAGCTGCTATGCGGCTCAGCTGTGGAACCAACTTTCGGATACATTAAAAAGGCCCCAACTGTAGCCAGTTTTAAATCTAGACTTAAGACCAAACTGTTCTCAGACGCTTTCTGCTAACTGTGCCGAGTTACAAATTCTGAATCTGCCTCGATAATTATTCTACTTTGTCTTTTATTACTTTTTTTACTACTTTTGCCTTTGTTTTTGCTTACTAATTAGTCTTTATTTTTAAATGATTTTACCTTGTGTTTTATGTTTTCTTTTTATTATGATCTTTACCTTTTAACTATTCTTTGACTATATTGCCCTTCTATGCTTTTATTTGTTATTATCGTTTGGTTTTGTTTATGTAAAGCACATTGAATGACCTCTGTGTATGAAATGTGCTATATAAATAAACTTGACTTGACTTGACTAGGAGAAATCCTTGTCTGTCTCGTCTCCAAAATGCAGAAGCCTGGCTTTGTGTTCCGGTAGTGTCAAATCAGTGGGCACATTCAATCTTGCAGCTCTGCACAGATCTGGCTGAACGTAAAGTATGTTTATTAGATTCAGTCAGATCTGCTTGCAGATCCAGTGCTGCAAGATCAAAATCCCACTGATTTCATGCTACTGGAACACGAAGCCAAGCAATTTGCTTCCTTCAGATACAGGTCTTGTTATAACCTCTCTGTACACTTTCCAAGTTTACAATACTTCTGTTTGTCTGTGGAGACCCTCATCACACAACCACAGAAGTGTAATTATATTTTGAGCACTATCAGTGGTATTAAATAGCGTTTGTTTTTTGACGTTCTAGCTGCCCTCTTAGCTTTCTTGTTTGTACTCTGGATTTACACTTTTTAGAGGGTGCATGTAAGTTTTCTCTTTACAAGTGTATCACTGTTATTGTTTCTTTTTTTACGCATAGATGGTCCAGGAGGTTCTGGAGAAGAGTTAAATGGGAGAGGAAATAATGGAGGAGTATAGTAGAGCACCTTGACACACTGTACAAGAAGGCATCTTCTGAATATCCTGGTCCATGGGTATGTTTTGTTTTGAATAAATTAATCTAATTGTATACAACAGTTAGGTCCAGTCAAACTATTAACTCTTTTCTGACTGAACGAGAGGGATTCCATGGGTGGGGTTATCTCAGGACATCCCTACTCAGACTTTTCAGTGATAGTGCCATTTTTACATTGATCCAATGTTATCGTTCCATTCATTCAAAGTGAGAGAACATTGTAACATAACATCACAATTGACTGTTTGAGTGAGAAAAATAGAGTGCATGTAATAGGGTGAATAATGTAATGTGAAATAAAATGAAAAATCATTATTGTGCACATATAGCCTCACACAACCTGCCTGCAGAGTGACAAGAAAACCCTAAATTGATGTATTTTAATCCAGGTATTAGGTAGTAGAATTGCTGTGTAAAAACAATATTGAACTGGTGATTGTGGGGTTGATAAATGCTATAAGGCAGAACCTTAGCTGTAGGGATATCTATTACCAACTACACAGTGGCTCCATTTTCAAAAAACTCCTGAAGACCCAGCTCTTTAGAGAACATCTCCTCTCATAGCACTACTTACAACAAGTCTTGCTGATCCTAGTACTTACCACCTGTCTTGAACTGACACTCAACTGTTTAAAAACAGCACTCACTGATGCACTTATTCTTACTGTACTCTACTGTTTTTAAATGGTCCTAAAATTGTTGAGAGAATTGCTTTAAAACTTAAACTGCTACCATGTTCAAAGTCAAAGTCAAAGTCAGCTTTATTGTCAATTTCTTCACATGTTCCAGACATACAAAGAGATCGAAATTACGTTTCTCACTATCCCACGGTGAAGACAAGACATATTTTACCAATTTAGGTCCACAGACAAACATAACATTCAAGTAAACAAAAAAGTAAGTAAATAAGTAAATAAGAGGGCACATATAATAATGAAAAAATAAGAGCAGCAAAATTTGGTTGAAATTGTGCATAGACAGTCAATAAAATGCTAGTGCAAAGTCAGGCCAATAAAAGGCTTGGGTAGCTCTGTTTGACCTAAGTAAGAAAGAAAGTGGCATAGTGGTGCAAGTTATGTAAGAGCAGCAGAAGTGTTGTGTTTTCAGGACAACAACACCAAGTTGTAAAGTGTACAAGTGTGCAAGTGTGCAAGTGGAGTAGTGCAGGCGGCCATTTTGGGTCCAATGTCCAGGATGTTATGTAGCTGAGGGTGGAGGGGGGAGAGGAGGGAGAGAGTTCAGCATCCTTACAGCTTGGTGTACAGTGGGCATCGCTTTCAAATGACCACTTCATTCGCGCATTACGCGGCGTGAAGCTGCGTGAAGCTTTAGTACCACTTTCAGCCACTGTGCGTCGCTCTGCCACTGTACATCGCTCTGCCTGCCGTCCCTTACATAATTGTTGCCGAGAGTAATCCCAGCCTACGAATTCAATAACAAAATAAATCAGGCATAATTAAACATTACCTCGATTTAGGCTACTTGGGTATGGCTTAAGGCTTGACTACACGAAAATCGAAATTTGCCGTCTACATTATTGTCAGTGTTGGGGTTAACGCAACTACGCAAATCAAAACAGTGGTGTGATAATTGAGCCAGTAGAGAAATAACTGTTCAGAATTAATCTGTAGCCTTGGGTAGGCTTCTGCAGAAAACAATGTTGTTGCCGATTTAATACTATCTGGCTACGTTTTTAACAGGCTACGCAATAGAGGCTTAGACAACTATGACCCACGTTTTGGTTTCGTAAATTAATTTGGCCTACTTCTTGACTGCAATGTAGTCAATTGACTGCTTGACATGTCATTTTTATTTTTCTGTACAATAAACAATTACATCTGCTTTATGCCGCAGAATTACATTCATATTTGGCTGACTGCAGACGCGCCACTTCCCTCCCCATATTCCAAGATTAAGATAGTATGAAGTGCTTTTTGTAAAAAAAATAGTTAAAACGAATAGCTATTTGCAATTTGACAAAACACTGGTCCTCATTTTGCGAATGCGAGGACGATATGAGCCTGTTGCATTTAGTTAGATGTCCGAGTCACGCATAATGTTTGAAAACCACTGGCTCGTAATCACAATAATTTAACACACGACAGTTGGATAACCTACTTCATCATGTCCCCATGCCTACATTTTTGTGAGTAACATAGAGATCGTTAAAAACAATAAAGTATGGCTCTCCGTTTGGGACATCGAAAACTTATATTTTTAATAGACTACCGTCGAAGATGCTTACTTGAAAAAGCCTCGGGATAACACGTTATCTCCACTATCATCAGTCATGCCCCTTGATCAAAGTGGGGAATGAAATAAAAGTTTGAGAACCACTGGCTTAACAAGTTACCTACAGTCCAGAACACAGAATCTGTAATATTCTGATGATCGGCGATGATATCGGCAAATGTTTGTTTTCCAAAGTAAGAATTTCACTTCACCATGCACCTTCGACAATACCTGGCCTACCTGGTATCATTACAAACATTATTCTGTGTCCTAAAACTGGCATATTTTATGGCATTGTGTCATGTAAGTTCGTTGCAAAATCTAGAGAAATGTGTGAGGTGGTCAGCAGGGGACAATTGAGACACACATTGGATTGTTTTATTACTTGAACACTCCACACTATCCACAGCTGTGGTAGGCCTATCAGGGGCAGGAGGATTACTGTCAGCGCAGGCTTTATATAAAATTCTTCAACAGAAGGCCTCGAATGTTGTCTTGTTTGTGGAGCGCTTTGCTTCGCTTCTGTAATTTCGGCTTCATTGAAAATGAGGGCTTCCCTCAATGACCCTCCGAGAATAAATAAAGGTTGAATGAATGAATTAATGCAGGCTTGCCCAAAATAAAGGCATGTGGTTTGCGCAGCCTACAGTAAATAACAGACCCGCCAGAATGTGCGTTATGATGCTTTTTTACGAGCAAGATGTTTTGGTACCCTACGCACACTGCATGTTCTTAAATAACAATGATCATCAGTAATATTCGACCATTAATTTGGGTAAATGGGCAAGCGAGACCACCTTGATTGGCTGATTGGCTGATGATTGGAACGCGGGCATGATTCCAAACACCTCCCTTACGATGATGAGTGACAGGTCTCAGAATGCGTGCGCTACACAAGGACGGAAGATGATGAATAACTGGGGTCGTAGGCTATTCACAAAGGCTTTTATCTTACTACTAGGAGTAGGCTACTCCTAAATCGCACTTAAAGATTTTAGATTGGAGTTTTCTCTTAAAAGTTATTCACAAAGCCTTTCAGACAACTCCTAAACTAGGAGTGAGTCTTCGTGGCTATGGGTGACGTCATTACTCATGCACGAGCTTGACTGAAGTGACCACCTTGATTGGCTGACGATTGTAACGCGGGAATTCCAAACACCTCTCTTCCGATGATGACTGACAGGTGACAGGTCGGAGAATGCGTGCGCTACACAAGTAGTGCGAAGGACGGAAGATGATTAATAACTGAATAAAAAGGCCTAGCCTAAATGAATAAAGAGTAAGGCAAAACAAATAGCTTAGTAGCCTAATGAAACATGGGCCTATGGATTGATGCAGTAGCCTACCTTTGCAACATTATTAAATTAATCTGTCACCATATCCCTAGGCTACGTTTGCAAAGAGGAGAACATTTTAATTTGATTCACAATGAAACGTTACATTTCATTTACATGTTAACAATGAGTAGTTTTGGTTGTTGTTGGTGGCGTTATTGCATCCATTTTATGAATGCAAAATTGTTCCCTTGCGATTGGAAGCTCCTGTTGCGCATAGGCTATTTCAAAACATTGCAATGTAAAATGCCACAAAAAAGCTGTTTATGAATAGGTCTTAGTGAGTTAGGAGTCCTCTCGACTTAAGCTGTCCCAGACTTACAGTAGGTGCTACATTTAGGTCTAAAATGCTTCGTGAATTACTTTTTGTGAAAAAATTAGGAGTCCTGAAGTTAGGAGTGACACGCCCATTATTTTTAGGAGTTGCTCCTAAATTCGCCAGTTAGGAGCTACTTTTAGCCTTAAAATTATTTGTGAATACGGCCCCTGAATAAAAAGGCCTAGCCTAAATGAATCAAGGCAAAACAAATAGCCTAGTAGCCCAATGAAACATACGGATTGATGTAGTATCTTTGTAACATTATTAAATTATTCTGTTACTATGCCTACGTTTGCAAAAGAGAACATTTTAATTTGATTCACACTAATGTTACATTTAATTTACATGTTGACAATGATTAGCCTAGTTTTGGTTGTTGTTGGCGGCGTTATTGCATGTTAGTTATGCCTACAATGCAAAATTGCTTCCTCGCGATTGGAAGCTCCTGTAGCTGCATAGGATTTCAAAACCGCAGGTTTGTGAATAGGTCTGTGAGTAAGGAGTCATCTTGACTTCTTTTAAGCTGTCAGAGGTGGGAAGGTGTGATTTTTTGGGGGAAGGGCCGGATTAACTGGGCACAATTGTCTGATGGCCCCCCTTCCCCCCAGCCAACGTGAATCGGGTGGTTAGTTAATAGGCCTATCGTGAAGATTTTTCCTGCCATCTAAGGCACGAGCGCATCTGTGAGGCCAAGCCTCACCAAGTAGCTCGTTTGTTTACAACTAACATTCCATTTAATTAAACTGCTTTATAGGCTATGCCGAAATAGTTTTCAACATTTTGAATATTAGTGTCGGGTGAATTGAAATGTTCTCAAAGTAGCCTTATGGCTGAAAGCTGCTTGGGACGCCCCCCCCCCCCCCCCCCGTCAAGCAATATAACCATACAAACGCGCTTCCTGCACTCATTGTTTCAAAAGGAGTAATTTTGGCTTTGTCAGAACTGAAGAGCTGTGGACGGCACGGCACGGTATGCCCAATGAAAATAAATTAACGCAACGCAACACAACACAACACAGACCCCGCTTCTCTCGCGTCAGTCACTGACATGAACGAAACACAGAACCCGCTTCTCTCACGGCAGTCACTGACAGTAACCTAGAATAAATGCATGGGGAAAAACACTTCCCCATGACAAAGACATCGTAAAACACTGAAAGTTAATATTTTGTCACTAGCAACATTCATCTGTCCTTTGTCAAATGTATTATGTTCCAAGTACCCTATGCGTAATTCTGCTTCATAAAGTTGAACAAATACATTTGCTTATTTCACAGAAAAATATAAATAGCCAGTCTACAGTGCAGAGTTGGTAAGTTATGGTAGGCCAACCTGCAGTGAACATACAAACAGGGGAAATTATTTCTCTTGCAGCTGAGTAGCCTCAGGTGCGCACGTAGACATAAGGCCGAACATGCAAGCGCCAATGAATCGTGCTCTCATGACAATCGCGCCGTTAAACTTAAATAGGTTAACATCACTCTAAGTTCGCCTTCAAGCAAGGAAAACGATGATTTGAAGACATCTGTTTCGTTGGAAGGGCAAGGGGTAGCAACAGGGCAACACAGAGACAGGCCCGATGGCAGGGCTGTTATGAGAGTATTAAAATATGGGATATTCTACGGGAAAACATTAAAACGGCAAGACAGCGGGGAAAGTTAAAATACGTGATAAACACGGAAAAAGTTGGCATGCATTGTTTCGGTCCCCGTGCACAGGGATTTTTTTGTCATACTATTAATCACATATGATTATTTGTGAAATTGTGCAAACAGGCGCAACACATTTGAAAAGGAAGGACTGGTAGCATGCAAGCTCACGGGAAAGATTGATTTAAGAACGTTATCACAAAGTGTGTGGCTGTGGCGCGGGCGGAAGACAATTGGCAGGGGAGGGTCATGTCTTTTTTAACAATTCTGTCAGAGGGTCATTGAACAATTTCTAGCAGACAAGAGAGGGTCATGCAACTTCCAACTGAAGCACTCAAAATTCCTCCGGTGGCCCCTTCAATAAATAACGACCAGTCCCTAGATTGCTGCTGGGCTATATGTCTTGGTTCTGTTAACAACTCATTGTCAAATGCATAGCCTATCTCGCGGTTGCATCCATTACAAACAAACATGCACTGTGAACGTCTGGGATTGGGGAGAGCACTAAATGCTCTACTGAATAAGCACGAAGTCAAACCTTTAAATGAAAAACACTCTTTAATAATCCAAAAAAATAAACCGCTAATGAAGTAAACTTGACCATCAAAAATCGTTTATCGCTTTTGTAACTCCGTGATACCAGGACGTAACAGGAAGGCATTTGGCTGAGCAACGGAGGTTAATATGCTCCATGTTTTGTCCAAACTGTCTATCATCGTTGCACTCGGAGAAAACCGGAATGTTTCATTCGTCCCAGTTTCAATCGTCCCGGTTGTACCTACTCAAAACGCAGATAGAACCTTATTATTCTAAGGTAGCGAAATAGCGTTCAGCATGATTCATGCCCAATTAATTCCCCCTGTTAAAGTGTTCGCCTTTGTAGTTTGGTTTCGTGATAGCCTATGATAAACGGCTTATGGGCAAATATGTGAAAACGTTAAAATACAGTAGGCGACAAACCCGGAAAAAGTTGACAGTGATTTTTTCATAATCACTTTGGAGGGTCATAGAAAAATGTATTGCTGGCGAGGGAGGGTCACGTCTTTTTGGACTAATGCTCCCAAAACTCCTCCAGTAGCCCCTTAAATAAATAACGAACAGTCCCTAATGAAGTAAACTTGTGACCATCAAAAATCGTTTATCGCCTGTAACTCCGTGATAACAGGATGTAACAGGAAGGCATTTGGCTGAGCAATGGAGGTTAATACTCTATATTTTGTCCAAATGATGTCTGTCTATCATCGTTGCACTCGGAGAAAACCAGAATGTTTAATTTGTCCTGCGTCTCTACGGCTGCAAACGGGATTCACTCGCAGTTAACCAAATATTTCTTTATTAGGGCAGAGCAGGCATATTTCTGGCTATTACATTATTTCTAAACCAGTCTGCTAAAGTCTGTAGTGAAGTCTGTGTAGGGTTTTCCAGGCTCCATTTCTTTTTACGAGACACCCTGCTCACTTGAGCCATCTACCGGTTGTTTGGGTTGTTGCAGCGTCTCACTGGAAAAATACAAATTAAAGTCGCGTGATACCGCGTGATCCCACGCGCGGACCGCGAGTGAAGCTGGCCAAATCGAAGCACTGCCCACTGTATGAAGCTGTTGGTGAGTCTTGTAGTGCGGGAGCGCAGGCTTCTGTACCTCTTCCCAGAGGGCAGTAGATCAAACAGATTGTGAGCGGGGTGACTTGCATCACTCACAATTTTGGTCGCCTTGCGGGTGAGGTGGGTGGTGTAAATGTCCTTCGGGGAGGGGAGTGAAGCACCAATAATCCTTCCAGCTGTGTTCACTATGCGCTGCAGGGCTTTCCTGTTGTATTCAGTGCAGCTTCCGCCCCACACAGCGATACAGCTGGAGAGGATGCTCTCAATGGTGCCTCGGTAGAATGTGGTCATGATGGCTGGTGGAGCACTTGCTCGCCTGAGTTTCCGCAGGAAGTACAGGCGGCGCTGTGCTCTCTTCGCCAGTGATGCAGTGTTGGTGGTCCAGGAGAGGTCTTCACTGATGTGCACCCCCAGGAATTTGGTGCTGCTCGCTCTCTCCACCAAAGCACCGTCGATGGTCAGTGGCAGGTGTTGGGTGTGACCTCTCCGGAAGTCAACAACAATCTCTTTGGTCTTGCTGACGTTCAGCAGGAGGTTGTTGTCCCTGCACCACGTGGTCAGATGGTCGACCTCCAACCTGTATTGAGTCTCGTCGCCCTTGGTGATGAGACCCACCAGAGTTGTGTCGTCAGCAAATTTCACTATGTGATTGTTGCTGTAGGTTGCAGTGCAGTCATGCGTCAGCAGGGTGAAGAGCAGCGGACTGAGCACGCAGCCTTGGGGGGCCCCTGTGCTCAGTGTGATGCTGCTTGAGGTATTGTTGCCAACACGTACTACTTGGGGCCTCTGACAGAGGAAGTCCAGTAGCCAGTTGCAGAGGTAGGTACTGAGTCCCAGTTTGTCAAGTTTGCAGATGAGTTGTTGTGGTATTATGGTGTTGAATGCAGAACTGAAGTCTATAAACAGCAATCTCACATATGAGTCTCTTTTTTCCAGGTGGGTGAGGGCTGGGTGGAGGGCAGAGCAGATTGCATCCTCTGTAGACCGCTTGGTTCGGTATGCAAACTGGAAGGGGTCCAGGGTGGGGGGGAGAATGGCTTTGATATGTGACATGACAAGCCGCTCAAAGCACTTCATGATGATGGGTGTCAGTGCCACAGGGCGGTAGTCATTGAAGCAGGATGGAGCAGTTTTCTTCGGCACAGGTATGATGGTGGCAGCTTTGAAACATGATGGGACGATGGCTTGCTTCAGGGAAGTGTTAAAGATGTCTGTGAAGACATCCTTAAGCTCCCCTGCGCAGTCCTTCAGCGCACGACCTGGGATGTTGTCTGGACCTGTTGCCTTACGGGTGTTGATAGCAGCAAGTGTCCTCTTCACGCTGTCGGCAGAGAGGCACAGGGGCTGCTCATGTAGAGGGGGATGGGTCTTCTGTGGGCAGGTGCTGTTTTGTGATTCAAAGCGAGCAAAGAAGCGGTTCAGGTTGTTGAGCAGAGGGATGTTGCTCTCACAGCTCTGTGGCGCGGGCTTGTAGTCCGTGAGGGCCTGAATGCCCTGCCATAGGCTTTGTGCGTTCCTGCTGTCTTTGAAGTGGGTGGTTATCTTGTGAGTGTATTCCTTTTTTGCTTCCTTGATGCCACGGGACAGGTTGGCTCTCACTGTTTTCATGCCAGCTTCATCCCCAGCTCTGTAGGCTTTGTCCCTGGCCCTCAGCAGCCTGAGGACATCCCCTGTCAGCCATGGCTTCCAGTTAGCCCGAGTGATGATGTCTTTTGTGTGGGTCACATCATCGATGCACTTGGTGATGTAAGAGGTTACAGTGTCTGTATACTCCTCTATGTCTGTCCGGTTGTTGTAAGTGGCTGCCTGCTTAAACATTTCCCAGTCTGTTGTGTCAAAGCAGTTGAAACCTGAGGCTCCCTCAGGCCACACTTTTACCTGCTTACGAACCGGTTTGTTCGCTTTTACCCTTTGTCTGTATGCGGGCATTAGCATAACAGTGATATGGTCTGAAAGTCCAATGTGGGGGAGGGGGGTGGCTTTGTATGCTCCTTTGTGTGTAGTGTAGACCAGGTCCAGGATGTTATCTCCTCTTGTTGGAAAATCAACATGCTGGTGTAGCTTTGGAAGTACAGTTTTGAGATCAGCATGGTTAAAATCTCCAGTGAAGATGGTGAAACCGTCTGGGTGTGCCGTCTGTTGTTCACTGACAGCCTGGTACAGTTCACTAAGAGCCGCGTTCTTATCGCTGTTGTTGTTGGTAGGCGGGATGTATACTGCGACTAGCAGAATCGCAGTAATTTCCCTTGGCAGGTAAAAAGGACGGCACTTTATGATCATAAACTCTGCCAGTGGTGAGCAGTGTTTGCATACTACTACAGTGTCCCGGCACCATTCGTCACGGATGTAAACACAGATTCCTCCTCCTCGTGATTTACCTCCCTTTACAATGGCCCTGTCTGCTCGATAGCATGCTAGCTGCTCCAGTTGTACAGCAGAGTCCGGAATGTTGTCATTTAACCAAGTCTCAGTGAAGACGAGCACACAGCAGTTACTTACTGTGCGGTTCGTTGATCTCAGCAGTCGTATGTGATCCATTTTGTTGTCCAGTGATCGTACATTTGCCAGGAGAATGGATGGTATGGCTGGGCGAGTTGGGCTGGCCGCTAGCCTGGCCCGGACGCCTCCGCGCTTGCCCCTCTTCTGCTTCCTCGCACACCGCTTCCGACGCTTTCTTTCCGGGGGAGGAGTAGCAGGCGAGTCCGGTGTTGTTGCAGGCCGGAGTAGTCCGAGTTCCTTTAGCGTCTCTGTTGCAAAGTCCAGAACGCTGCAAAACTTGCTTTTGCAGATGTCAATTAAAAACTGCCTGCTGTACTTGTAGTACGACGTAGTAAGACGAGACGAACTCGTAAAACTTTCGGACAAACACTTTTTAAACGAACAAAACACCGTACGGTTGGGACAGAGAGAGGTCGCTGCGTGTGTACGCGCCCCATCTTGGATGTTAGTCGCTTTGGTTAAAAATGTGTTAGCCTAATGTAATGTAATATTACTTAAGCATATTTTAGTGGCAAGAAGCGTTAAGTCTATATTTTATCCATAATCCATGTTTAATCACTCTTCCATTTTATAGCTTGTAATGTTGTCTGAATATATCTAATATAATTTTCCTATTGTTTTTAGAAGGATACCACTACGAAGTCAAAGAAAAAGATATGCACTCGGCATTGTGACTGTTTCCTAATCTCAGGGATCCTTACTCCACCAATGGCTATGTAAGATTTTACTCATTTCCATTTAAGGTTATATATAATAATAATGTTCAACTATTGATCTGGATAATCATAGTTCTTGCCCACATTATTTTGCAGGAACACTTCTACGATGCTGGAAGAGGGACGGGCTATCTGGCATGGCGCCTAAAGCAACGAGTGTCGCAGCGTTTGGTCAAGAACAGCTCGGGAGCCTTGGAATACATGAACACCATGAGCTTTTTAAGGAGGTAGACTTTCTAATGAGGAGACACAGCACTCAAAAAATCCTCCATAGAAATGCATGGGGTTAGTTTGTAACATATGGTGTTGTCTACATATATCACACCCCCCTCCGTGGCAAAACGTGGACATGTAAATACATTTAGCCAATCATGTGGTGTGTTGTGAAGACATTGATTGTGCCAATCATGTGTTGTGATCTTGCCGCTGGAGCAAGATTGGTGTTGTGAAGCCTGCCGAAAGTGCCCAAAATGCGTTGCAATATGGCTGCTGAGTGGAGGGACTTGCCTAAAAGGACTTTGGGTATACCCACATGTAACATCACTTCATGGTGCATTATCTGTCTTGCTTATGGAAAATTGGCCCATTATTGCACATCTCTAGTTATAGGTTTGAAGCAAAACACAAGTTTGTGAAATTGTAAAAAACTCGATTATAAAAACTTGATTATATTGTTTTATTTCTTGTTTATGAAATGTTTACTCAGTGTTGCAGAGCATTTTCATGCATATGTGGTTATGGATTGTGAGGAACATTGTTTTATTGTTAAAGTCAATGATTTGTATAAGGCCTTTGCTCAACAAAATGCTTATGGACCAAACTTTGGCATATATATTGTACCTCTGCACATTTATTTGAGCCATATCATGGCAAATGTTAATAAAAAAAGAAAAGTAATTAATTTGCTGTGGTTTGTTTAATATGTTTATTTTGATAAATATATGGCTCTAGAAACTAATTAATTACTCCAATAGAGTTAATTATGAATCACTGATGGAGTTAATGATACACAATTTTAACTCTGATAGAGTTAATTATGAAACACTAGGCTAGTGTTAATACGGCAACACTATGGCAAGTGTTATTTTAACACTGATGAGTGAGGATTATATAAACTCTGGAATAGTGTTCAAATTAACACCCATAGAGTAAAATTAACACTGGCCGATTTACTGTGCACTCTTGCAGTTCCTTGGAACCGCAATTCTAGTTTATTATTCCTGTTCACCCACTTTTTGTAAGAACTACTGCTCCTAGACCGTTTGAGCTATCGACGCGGTTCCAACTCCAAAAATTCAGGCCCGAACCGGTGTAGGGAGCTTGTCACTTTCGTGTCGCTCGCCCTTGTCGTTTTCGCGTTATTCCCGGTTTTCTGCGTTTTTCAGCCCCATTGAAATGAATGGCGGAATGTTCAGAATTCATGCAAGTTCTAAGCCATCTGGCAATGTCTAATGGGCTGGGCTGGGCTGTCTGTGTATATGAAGGTGTGTGCATGTAACTTTTGACCCGTATGTCCGATTTTCATAAATGAGGTACCGTTGGAATCCTTGGATGAGGCCGAGTTCCATGCCCCTGATCAAACCCACTCTTGCAGTTCCTCAGAACCGCAATTCTAGTTATATCTGAGATTGTTTGACTCATGTGGGTTGCTCAGTTTCCAGTGTTGGGCTGCAACCAATGAATTAATCTGTCGATAGTCTTGATAAATTGATTTGTGGATTCGTCCATACAATGTAAGAAAATGGTGAAATAATCGATCACTCTTTCCCAAAGCCCAAGTTGCAACCTAAAATGTCTTGTTTTGTCCTGATCACCAGTTCTCAATTTAAAACATTCACATCAGATAATCTGGGATTCTTCTTCTTAAAAAAATGACTCAAAGAAAATTCTAATTGCTGACAAATTTAGTTGTTAGCAACTAATTGATCAATCAACTAATCATTGCAGCTCCTGTCTTTTTATCAGTATGGTCTACACTTGGCTCCACAGCAGCATATCTTGACATGTGATAAGAGGATTGTCTTTTCGAACACATAGATGAAACATACTTAAGTTTTTAGGTAGACCAAACATGATACAAAATATTGTGCCTGATCTACTTAAAAAAGGTAAGGCAACTTTTTGCATCAGATGATTGTGTATATAATGCAAGGCTAGTCTTTGTATAGTCTACTTAATTTCTTGAATGTAAGACATGAGTTTTGGAAGTAAAGTCTACTTAACTTTGCAAGTAAAGTCAACTTAGTTTAATTAAGTCGAATTTACTCATAAAATAAGGTTCAGTCATTTACAAAACTAAGTTGACTTTACTTGAAAAATTAAGTTGAATTTACTTGATAAATTAATATTGACTTTACTTACAAAACTCATTTTTTACACAAAAGAAATTAAGTAGCCTATACAAAGACCAGACTTGCTTTAACTACATATTAATCTGATGCAAAAAGTTGCCTTACCTTTTTTAAGTAGATCAGGCTCAATATTTTTATCAGTGTTCATCCCCCTTATCTAGTGTTCCACAGGGATCAGTGCTTGGTTGTATTTTATTCTCACTGTACATGTTTCCACTCAGTCAAATCAGAGACTTTCTAATGAGGAGCACTCAAAAAATCCTTCGTAGAAATGCATGGGCCTAGTTTGTAATATCACACCCCTTCCTCGGCAAAACGTCGACATGTGAATACATTAAGCCAATCATGTGGTGTGATGTGAATACATTGAGCCAATCATATGGTGTGTTGTGAAGACATCGTGCCAATCATGTGTTGTGATCTCGCCGCTGGAACAAGATTGGTGTCGTGAAGCCTTGCGTACGTGCATTTCTGCCGAAATGGATGCCCGACAAGTGCCCAAAAAGCGTATGGCCGCCGAGTGGAGGGACTTGCCTGAAAGGACTAATTATCCTATATAATGGTCAAATTATGAAAAAGCTCGGTATATCCTCATCTTTTTACCACCTTAGAATCTTTAAGTAAAGCCTAAACTATTATTATCTTTTTATTTATTTTTTATTTTTTTGAGCACTTTGGTCAACCACAGGTTGTTTTAAATTGTGCTATATAAATAAACTTGACATTGATAAGAGTGATGTTTTT